>NW_007253382.1:22527-28638 GCF_000164805.1 Carlito syrichta
CGGGCCGGCGCGAGTCTGCTCGCGTTCCGAGCCGCCATTCCCGGGGAGGGTGGGAGCAGAGCGCGCCGGAGCCGAGGACAGGCCGTTGCTGACCCGGGAAGCTGAAGCCCGGGCCCGAGGGGGGCGACCCGGCCCACTGTCTGGCTCACAAGTGCCCCTTTCTTGTCTGAGCACAATGCCCCGACTGTGCCGGGTGGCATGCAGGTTGGCCGGCAGGGAGGCCAGCGCCACATGGAGGTGCCCGGTCCTCCGGGGAGCTCCTCTGGGAGACGAGTGGCCTCTGACTCAGAGGAAATGACCTCTGGCTCCCCTCCCAGCCTCCCCCCAGCGGGCGCCAGGCTGGAGAGAGAAGTGGCCCTCCTGCCAGCTCTCCGGCCTGAATCAGCAGACGCCAGCCCAGCCGCAGTTTCAGACCCGGCATCCTGGGGACCACAGCCGTCCTTGGGCTCCTTTCCCATCCCGGGGGGCATCCTGGCACGAGGTGGCTGGTATTTGGGGCATTTGAGGCCTTGGCATAAGATGCCCTTTGATGGCAGGTGCCCTGGGCGTCAGGCCTGCGTCTCCTGCAGGCAGGGCACCGTGCATTCTCTTCCTGCTCGGTGCCAGGCCTGGGTGGAGCACCCTGCATCTGTTACCTCCTAATTTTTACAACTGTGCAAGGTAAGTTTCTTACCCCATTTTAGAGGTGAGCATGCTGAAGGGAGGCTGGGGAGGCGAAGTGACTTGCCCAAGGTCACCCTACCAGTAAATGGCAGAGCTGTTTCCAGGGCAGTTTCTCTCCTGGCAGAGCCCCTTCTTGCCAGCTGTTAAAATCTCAGGAAACCCAGGCAGAAAAGCACCTTCCGGAGGAGCATTCTGCATTCTTCACCTTCCTCACAGCCAGTAGGAGAGGCCGTGTCTTCAGGCCTCCGTCCCCTCTCCCTCAGCACTCAGCCAGTCTTGCTCCCCCAGTCGCTGCAGGGCTGGGCTGGCTTCCTCCCTCCTTCCTCCTTCCCTCCCTCCATTTTCTCTCTCTGGGTGAGACCAAGCAAGGAGGGCGGCCTCGGTCCCTGGGAAGCCTTAGCACCTCAACTCGGTTCACGGGCTTTGTGACCGGACCGGCTTGCAGTGCTAGCCATGAAGGAGAGAGTTTGGGAAAGGAGGGCCCGTGCGGGCCGGATCCCGTGGGCACTCTGTCTCCTCAGGTGCTTCCAGGGCCTGGGCAGTGCAATGCTTCCAGGGCCTGGGCAGGCCAGGGGGCAGCTCCGCTCCGAACCGGGTCACGTTGTGAAGTCAGACTTAGTGGGACCAGATTGTCCAGTTTCCAAGAAAAGCCAGAACCCAGACCTTGGTGTCAAATCTCCTGGGTTTTACATGTTGGCAGCTCATCAGAATATTTTGAAAAACGGACTGTGGGACAACCAGACGTGTCTGTGAACTGTGTCCGACCTGAGGGCTGAGAGCCTGGGACCTCTGGCCCGTGGTGATGGCAGTTTCTGCGGGACCACCCCAGCAGTGTGGCGCTGTGGCCAGTTTGCACACTGGGCCTCTGGAGGCCACGGGGTGCTGGCGTCTGGCTGGTCACTTGCGGCTGTGTGCGCTGGCTTGAGGCTCATGCCATCCCCATCAGCCCTGCTCTCCCCGGCACTACTGGGCAGGGCGCCTCACCCGTCCTACAGGTGGAGAAGCTCCAGTTCAGGTGTGCGGACTCCAGGGGGCCGCCCCAAGAACATATCGCCACCTCCCCCGGTACAGCCACCCCCTTTGGAGGGACAGAACCTTGTCCCCATGCTGGCTGAGGGGCTGGAGGCAGGGAGCCACAGGCTGGGGTTTCGGCAGAGTCTGGTCTCTGAGTACCCGGCTCCCCAGCCCTCCCCAGCAAACACTGGCCCAAGTAAGGCCTCTCCACCCACAAGCCCACTGAGGCCCCCATCTCTGCTGTCTGGTTTACAGTTTCCCAAGCCCTGGTCTGCTGTCAGAGTTGGTCACAGAGATGCTACCTGTGAGCAAGGGTGTCACTCAGGACCCCAGTTTGGATGGAGGGAAGTTCTTGCCTGCTTCGGGCCTGGCTGGCCGGGGCAGCTGAGACAAGTCCTGTCCAGCTTTCTCTGGCCTGTCACCTGTCTTGGTGGGCAGGTTGTAAACATGTCACCAGTGCTCCCTTGAATGTCCTTCCTGCCAGGACAGCGGCCTCTGCAGCCACCTGGGCTTCACGATGCCTGGCTGCCGGGTCCCAAGCTCTACCCACTCCTCACAGAACCTCATCCTTGGCTGCAGAGAGGGGACAGGACAACAGCCACCTCCTGGGTGTCCCTGAGGTCACAAGTGCAGAGGCCACAGGCCTCTGATGCTGTGCGAGCCATGCAAGACAGGTTGGCAACCACCTTCCTCCTCCACCCAACCCCTGCGTGACACACCGCATAGCACTCCCCTTCCTCTGTCCCTGCTCCTTCTCTCAAGGACGGGCCACTCCAGCCTCACGGCCAGGGCTCTACCACCAGGGTCTCCTGTGCCCTCCAGAGCTCCATCTGTGCCTCCGCCATCTTCCCTTGACTCCTGTGGACGTACAGATTCTCTGTGTGTTTATGGCCCACCCTGCCAGGGCCCTGGGCTGGCTGACGGCTTTTCTCTTGTGACATTCTGGTGAGTGGCGGGTATTTCTCAAGAATGAACTGGATGCAGACACAGCCTTTGAGATGTGACCTGTCCTGCAGCTAAAAGACTAGACAGAAAGTGGAGAGCCCGTCACCCCTTTCACAAGAGGCTTTTTTTTTTTTTTTTTTGGGTTGGAGTCTCACTCGGTCGCCCAAGCTGGAATAAGTGGCATGCTCACGGCTACCCCAGCATTGACCTGCTGGGCTCCAGCGATCCTTCCTGCCTCAGCCTTCCAAGTAGCTGGAACTATAGACATGCGCTACCATGCCCGGCTATTTTTTATCTTATAGTAGAGACGAGGTCTCACCCAGTTGCTAGGGCTGGTCTCAAACCCATGGGCTCAGGCAATTCACAAGAGGCTCTTGAGCGATTGTGTGCCAGCTGGTAAGACAGGTGCAGCCTGTGATGCCGGGCACGGACCACCCCAGAGCACTCTGGTATCTCTGACCTCTGAGCAGCTCAGTGATACCAGCGGATGAGGTGGCTCAGGGCTGACCTGTCCCAGGAAGTAAGTGGCAGGTGAGGCCAAGATCTATCTAGGTCAGCGGTTCTCTGAGTGTGCTCCCTGGACCAGCAGCCCCAGCATCTGCTGGGAATTTGCCAGAAGTGCAAACTCAGGCCCCATCTCAGCCCTGCCAAATCCAGTGCAGGAGTGGAGCCTAGCACTGTTTTCTTTTTTGAGTTGGAGTCTCACTCTGTCGCCCAGGCTGGAGTGCAGTGGCCACTCTCGGCCACCGCAGCCTCGCCTGCTGGGCTCCGGCGACCCTTCCGCCTCAGCCTTCTGAGTAGCTGGAATTACAGGCATGTACTACCATGCCCGGCTGATTTTTTGATTTATTGTAGGGATGAGGTCTCGCTGCCCAGGCGGGACTCGAACCCACGGGCTCAGGCAATCCACTCACCTCAGCCTCCCAAGGCGCGGGATTACAGGCTGAGCCACCGAGCCCGGCCCAGCACTGTTTTAACAAGCCCTCCACATGGTTCGGAGGCCTGCTCAAGCTTGAGAGGCCCCAGTGTAGACCGCTTAGAGGTCCCAAGACAGTGAGGGTTCGAGCGGGAGAGGGTGGGGGAAGTTGGCCCTGCGGAGAGCGGCCGGGTCGGGCAGGGGAGAGACGGTGGTGGCCTGGCCGAGGCAGTGACAGGACCAGAGGAAGTGGCAGGTGACACACTGCACAGGACATGGTGGATGGACTGAAAGGTGGCCCTTTGGAGACAAAGGACGCAGCAGCAGATCTTGGGGGTGTGAGGGTCAGTGGCCGAGGTTCCTCGTGCAGCAGAGCAGGTGTCCACAGCAACGCAGCCAGGCCCTGGAACACGGATCTGCGTGTCCTTGGGTGTCATTGAACTCCCAGAGCCGTGTTCTCATCTGTCAGTGAGGGAATGCTAACCTGCTGCACAGGTGGTTGTGAGGACGCTGGTGTCCTCCCGCAGGCAGGGGTTGCTTTGGGGACACACATCCCTGCATCCCCAGCTCAGAAGCCCCTCATCAGAGCTAGTGTTTGCTGGGCACCTCCAGGCCCTTTGCGTGAGGTAGCTCAGTCCTCACCGAGGAGGAAACTGAGGCAACACAGAGGTTAAGAAACTTCCCCAGGGTCTCACTCTCACCCCCTGCTGTGTCCCAGTGTGTGTCCTGAGGGACCCCTGCAGGGCAGTACGGCTCAAAAACGCTGCAAATAGAGCAAGATGGAATCCCAAAGGATGTCCAGATAGCCTGCAAGAACGTAAGGCAAGAGGGGGCAAACAGAAAGCGAGTCAGAAGATGGCACCTGCGGGGCAGGGCTCCCGGCGCAAGGAGAGGCGGCGGGAGGCAAGGGCCTGCTGCCCGTGGTCTGGAGAGGCGGGCTGCGGGCAGGTCCGAGCGAGCGTGCGGGGCTCCCAGACCGGGTGCGGCGGCGCACAGAGGCCCGGCGCAGCAAAGGGGCACGGCTTTGGGAAGCCCGGCCTGGCCGGTGGGATTTGGAGAGGTCCGAGTGAACCTCTCGCTGGGTGTGTATCAAGCACCTCCGCGGGGGTCAGAGGCGAGACCTCAGGCAAGAGCCCTCCTCCTCGGACAGAAGCTGCCTAGTTGGTAAAATGCAGCCATGATTCCTGCCTCCTGGCTCAGGGCGACAGTGGCACCCAGCAGACCTTGGGCATGGCCTGCCCCAGGGTGGCCTCATGCCCAGTCGCTCAGGGCCGGGCCCTGTCCTCTGTGTGTTAAAACCTGGAGCTGCCCCCACCTCCTGGGCCCTGCAGCCCTTTCCCCGCTTTGGCTACTCACAGCAGCCCAGGGCTAGTGGTCAGGCACGCCAGAGCCCTGGTGGGGAGGACCAGGTGCACGCGCCGGCTGCTAGCTTGCCAGTCTGTCCAGTGCCCCCATGGCTGCCAAGTCCTCGTGTCCTGAGTGCTCATAAGCATCAGGCTTTTCATTTACATCTCACTTGTTACAAAGGGGAAAGTGTTTTGACAGAGTTTGGATTCAGACTCAGGGGAAACCCCAGCTCCTCCTCCTCTGAGCTCCGTGACTGGGGCAAGTCTTTTCTCTCTCTGAGCCTGACTCCTTGTCTGTCAAATGGGCACAGCCACCACTGACAAGGTGATGGTGATGAAAGGATGCCCAGAATGCAGCCTAGTGACCTTGACAGATATTCCTGACTCAGTGAAACCACATCACCTCCGGCCCCAGAAATGCCTCTTCTGGCCCAGAGCCGTTCCTGCCCTGTTAGTGCCAGTCCTCGGAGCATCCTGATGGCTCAGGAGAAGAAGAACAGATTTAATTAACTCCCAGTGACTGGCAGTGTCGTGTTTTTATCTGGGCTGCGTCGCCATGGCAGCCTCATGGCGGGGCTGTCGAGGGGGCGGGCAGAGCTATTGTTCCTGCCATTGTCTGTTCTGGAACACAGGCCTGGGAGAAGGGACTGGCACGGGCACCAAGTGGCACATGGTTGAAGGCTGCCATGGAGCCAGACAGGAGCCATCTGGGGAGAAGGGGGTGGCCCGTGGCCTGGCTTCCCCCCGGTGTGGGGCTCAGGCTTGAGTGTGCTTGCCTTTGGCACGCTGAGCGTGGCAGGGCCTGGGCAGCCCGGGCAGCAGCACTCCGCCACCCATTAAGCTAGGGTTTCGCGGCCAGCCTGGGCTCGGATGGCAGCTCCGACACCTGCCACGCACACTGCCAGTGGTTCCCCCATTCCCGCAGAACAAGCATCGTTTCCGTTTCCCCAAAGGCTGTGTGTGAAAGCCCGGCGTCCGGTGTGCAGGGCCGGCCCGCTTCTGTTCTGCGGGGCTGTGAGCCGTCGCCTGCCCCCTCACCCTCAGTCAGAGCTGCCCCCACACTCAGGGTGCCAGGTTGGCCCCTGGGCCCCGGCCGTGCAGGGGAGAAGGTGCCTGGAGACGCCCATCGGGAGCGAGGCCAGGACCAGGTGGGCACGAAGGACGCGCTTCCGTGTCTCGCCCGGTGTTCCTCCCTCCGCGCAGAGGGCGAGGCACGGGGAGGCGGCC
>NW_007253382.1:28749-29044 GCF_000164805.1 Carlito syrichta
GTGGCGCGGGCCCGGGGCCGCGCAGAGGAGCGCAGCGTCCAGTGAAGCCGCCGAGGAGCCCGCCGCGCCGCCGCCATGGTGATGTCCCAGGGCACCTACACGTTCCTCACGTGCTTCGCCGGCTTCTGGCTCATCTGGGGGCTCATCGTCCTGCTTTGCTGCTTCTGCAGCTTCCTGCGCCGCCGCCTCAAACGGCGCCAGGAGGAGCGCCTGCGCGAGCAGAACCTGCGCGCCCTGGAGCTGGAGCCCCTGGAGCTCGAGGGCAGCCTTGCCGGGAGCCCCCCCGGCCTGGCGC
>NW_007253382.1:30184-31707 GCF_000164805.1 Carlito syrichta
AGGAGGCGGTGCTGATGGCCGAGCCGCCGCCGCCCTACAGCGAGGTGCTCACGGACACGCGCGGCCTCTACCGCAAGATCGTCACGCCCTTCCTGAGCCGCCGCGACAGCGCGGAGAAGCAGGAGCAGCCGCCGCCCAGCTACAAGCCGCTCTTCCTGGACCGGGGCTACACCTCGGCGCTGCACCTGCCCAGCGCCCCCCGGCCCGCGCCGCCCTGCCCCGCCCTCTGCCTGCAGGCGGACCGCGGCCGCCGGGTCTTCCCCAGCTGGACCGACTCGGAGCTCAGCACCCGCGAGCCCCTGGAGCACGGAGCCTGGCGCCTGCCGGTCTCCATCCCCTTGTTCGGGAGGACTACAGCCGTGTAGAGGGGCGCCCGGCGCCCCGGGCCCCACCGCGGACTGCCGGCCTGACTGCGGGGCTTTTTAAACGCTTCCCTTGGACTGCGGGAGGGGCGGGGGGAGGGCGGATTTCTTACCCCGTTTGTTACATTTCGAGGATAATAAAGGTGTGTGATCTGGTTTGGTACAGCGGAGGGGGCACCCGCTGCTTGCTCCGAGGTCCTGGGGACCAGAGCCGCCGGGGCCCGGGCGGGAAGGAACCGAGCGGGCAGCCTGAGGGTGCCGAGCTGAGTCTGAGGCCAGCCCTTTCCCAGACTCGGGCCGGCTCCCCCGGGCGGCTGGGACCCCCACTGGCCTGCCGTGAGGGCGACGGGCGGGGCTGGGAACGGGTCCCGGCAGGCGGCAGATCTGCATTTCTTTATTAACAGACATGAGCACGACCCGTTACAGAATTTGTGCTTTCCAAAAAAACAGTTACTGAACGTGAAAAAAGAACCCAAGCCAAGAGGAGGGAGTTGGGGAGGGGCCGCCCAAGCCCCTGGGCCCCATCCACAGCCCTGATCTGAATCGCGCCTGGGGGCCTCCGGCCTGGGACCTGCCCGGCAGGAGGAGGGGAGCCGAGGGGCCCCAGCTGGGCCCGCTGCTTCCTTCGGGCCGGTAGGGCGGGGTCCAGAGAAGGGCGGGGAGGGGTCCCAGGGAGCCAGAGCCCACGAGCCATTTATTGCCATGTTTTAAAATTCGTGCAAAATATCTGAAGCCCTGGACAGAGAATACAAAGTGGTATTTTTCCAAGAAACATAAAACTAGGAAAAGAGGTGGAGGGCCATTCTCCCACCAGAGCTCCCCCCACGCCAGGCCCCAAGCAGGGTGAGGCCTGCGCCCCGGCCAGCTGAGCAGGGAAGATTCAGAGCTACAATCTGGACCGGGCGGGGAGGGGTGAAATTTGCAACCGCGTCTCAACTACCAACGGGAGGAAAACCAGTCAACTGTACAAGTCTCCTACCAACTTTAAAAAAAAGAGAGAAAAGCTGTAAAAGTCAGGCCCGGTGGGCAGGGAAGCGGCCAGGCCCCGGGCCAGGGCCGGAATCCGGAGTGGGTGCCAGGCGGAGCTGCTGCGAATGCAGGCGCGGCGGGCCGTCTGGACAGGGCCGGCGCGGGGGGCGGCCCTGGGGGGGCAGCCGGGGG
>NW_007253382.1:31871-41369 GCF_000164805.1 Carlito syrichta
CACCCGCGTGCTCCCCAGCCTTCACCCCCGCTACCTGGAGGCTTGTGGTAGAACACAGGAGGCGGAGCCTTTGCACACGGCTCTTCCGATTGGGCAAACTCCTCCTCCTGTGACTGACTGAAGTAGCCCTCACTGGCCTGCAGGGGAAAGCACCAGGTCACCGGGCCCCGCCCAGCAGGCGCAGCCGACCTATCAGGCCTGAGCCCGTTTCCCCAGCAACCGATGGGTCCATCAGCGGTTGCCAGGGCAACAGGTGCCTGCCTGGGGAACGAAGGCGGAGCTGGGGGGATGGAATGGACGTCCCCCCAGCGATGTGGGTCACGGAGAAAGGGGGGGTCCTGCTGCAAGCCTGAGGCCCGCAGGCCAGACCCCCGCTCAGCCCTGGCTGCCCCCTCCCGCCAGCTGCGCCTGCCCCACCTGGGTCCCCTCCTTCTGGGCGGTTTCTCCGTTGGTCAGCAGGTGGGGCTCCGGCTCCTGCTCCAGCTGCTCCAGAGCCGAGGGCAGAGTTGGGGTCTGGGGGACGGCCAGGGGCCCGCCCTCCGCTTCCTCCTCTGGGTCACAGAAGGTGGCCGGCGGCTCGGGCAGCTCGTCAAAATTGAGAAGGCTGGCACAGCCTTCGCCCGCTGGCGGCAGCGGCTCCTGCACCCCCTCGTCCAGCAGGGGCACCTCCGCCAGGGCGACCTCGGTGCCCGAAGGTGGCGTGGGAGCGCGGGGCTCGGCCTGGAGCGCGGAGGCCCCTTCCCCGCTGCCAGGCCACAAGTCGACAAGGCTGGCCGTGATGGCGGGCGCGCTGCGGGCCACAGTGCTGTCAGCGGCAGAGGCGGTTTCAATGGTGCCAGCTTCACTGGCGTCAGCCACCGAGGCCACAGTCGCGATGGCGTCAGCCGTGGCAGGCGCCACGGGGGCAGCCGGGATAGCCTGCTCCAGAGACTCTGTGCACATCAAGTCCTCCACAGGGCTGCCTTGCCCCCGGGGAGGGCCCTGGGCCTGAGAGGGCTCTTCTGCAGGGCCGGCCCAGGTTTCCTCGCTGTCCGGGATGGGGTTGGGCTCCTGGCTCTCTGCGGCAGGGCAGAGGGGACAGATACAACCGGCTCCTCGGGCAGGGAGACCCTAGGTGGCCACCTGACCGCGCCTGGCCCAGCCCCAAGGGAGCTGGGTACCTCCATGCAGGGCTCCTCTGAGCCCAGGCTGTGCCCACCCTCCCTTGACCTGGTGTCTAAAGCCCCCGGCAGCCCCGGGAGCAAGGCCCAGTGCCCACTGCAGAGCGCAGATGCTGAGGCTTGGAGGGGGCCTGACGACACACCAGGGCTCCTCCCTGACCCAGACGCTTCCAGAGCAAGGCCATCTTGGGGATGGATGGCCCGTGCCCCTGGGGAGCTGTCACCAGGGTGACCCGGGTCCCCAGCCCAGGCACTGCCGAGCGGCCTGGCGCAGGTGGGATCCCTCTCACCTTGGGCTGGTGGTGGCGGTGGCGGCAGTGGCGGAGGCTGCGAGGACGTGACCTCACCCAAGGCCCGCTCGACCTGCTCTGCGACAGGGGTGGAGGCGGTGCTGGAGTCAGATGGGCTCCGGGTGGGGATGGGAGTGGGCGCCATCCTCCGGTGGCTGTCCAGGTGGCTGCCTGTGGAACAAGCCCCAGGCTGGTCAGGGAGGGCGGAGGAGCCGGGGGACCAGGCCGTCCACCTTGGGACCCAGCCAGCACCTCCTCTCTGGAGTCTGGGTGGGGGCCGGGAGCTCCCCAGGCCCCCCAGGGGCCAGACCACAGCTCCAGACCCTGGCAGCCAGGCCTCGGGGCCAGCGCCCCACAGGGCCGGGGGGAAGAGGCAGGCAGGACCCCGCTCTGGGCACAAACGCCAGGAGGCCAGCGGTCAGGCTGGGGCAGTGAGGGCGGGGGGGCTGCTGGGAAGCGGGGCCCTCCTTCCCCCCGCCGAGGCCTGGGGCTGCTACCTACATGGGAGGGAGGAAGAGAGGTTTGGGGTGCGGTGACAGGTGATATAGGGAAAGGGAGTCCGTGGAGGGGAGGAGGAGGAAGAGGAGGAGGAGGAAGGCCCACTGTCCGATGCCTTTATGAAAGGGCAGTACGGACGACCTGCCGAGAGAGACAGACAGAGAGAGAGACAGAGGACGAGAGAGGGTCAGTCTCCCCACCCCCGCCCAGAGGCCTCACCCACCCACAGGGCTGGCCCTGGATGTCCAAGCTGCCATCAGCCAAGGCCACACTCAGCCAAGCTGGGCCGCAGCCTCACACCAGCAGCAGACACACACAGCGGGGAGCTTGCCACACAGCACAGAGCGGGGACAGCCAGCCGCCCGGGAACCGCACAGGGACTGGCACGCTCAGACCAACGACAGGGTAGGGAGAGCCTCAGGTGGGGTGCGCGTATGCAGCCAAGGGGGCCAAGCAGGAGCCCTGGCAGGCTCCAGGCAGCTCCATCTCAGGCCAGGGCGGGAGCCCGCCCGCATGCACCCCCGGCCCACGGGCCAGCTGGGGCCAGCCCAGCAGGGCAACTCCCTGCCAGGCTGTGCCTCGGCCCAGGCCAGCTCCGCCCATGGGCCCAGCACCACCCCACTCTTCTCAGGGTCCTGCCACCTGGGGAGCGGTGGGTAGAGGCGCATGGGGTGCAGGGTCCCACCTTCTCCAAGGGGTCCTGGCGCAAGGCTCCCTTCCAAGAAAGTCCCAGAGAGCTCAGGGCCATGATGGAGGAGTGGGTGGGCAGGGGTGAGGCCTGGGACTACCTGGTCGGTGGTTGAAGGGCGAGGGCGCATCACAGCTGCCCGTGGATGCCGAGGCGACTCGCTCCTGCTGCTTGAAGAACTCCCGCGGGTTGTCAGGCCGCTGGGCTATGATGGCTGCTGCCTCCTGGGGGCACAAGCAGAGCTGGGACCAGGCGGCCCGGCTGAAGCAGCCCTCGCCCGCCTCCCTGCCCGGCGGCCCGCACTCACTTCCACCTCTGACTCGGACTTCTTCATCTGGGTCTCTTCCTCCTCATCCTGCTGGTCACCCTGGAAGCCAAAGGGCAGTGTCCTGGGTGCCCACCCACAGAGGCTCCTGGCCTGGCCTCAGCCCTGCATCTCCTTCATGACCTGGTAGGAAGGGCCTTAGAGGTGGCACCTCTGCGCCCCTCACCCAGCCATGCTTCTGTCTCTGCCCCTCAAGGCCCTCAGTGGCCTCATCTCCAGCCTGCCAGGCCCTGGGCCCGCCCCCACCTAAGCAGACATCCAGGGCCGCCCATGAGCATGCCCAGTTTTGCAGCCAACTCTCCAGGGACCTCCTGCCCCCTTCCAGGGTCACTGTGCTCCCATCCTGTGGCACCGTGGCCCGGCTTCCTCTTCCCTCGTTACTGCTCCCTACTCTCTGCCCTGGATTTGCTCTTTCTAGAATCCAGATCAACTATGACTTTCCGGGGCTTCAAGTCCCTCGGGGGCTTCCCATGAGCTACAGCAAGCCCTGGCTAAATATGACCCACAGATGGCTTTTGTTTTGCTGGTATGATATTTTTAAACCATGTTAATTAGTTGCCACCACTTAAAAATCAGGGACTTTCAGACTAAAAGCAGGATTCCGATTTCTCTCGAAATGCCAGGGCCCTGGCAATGCTACACCCCAAGCACACCCCAAGCAGCCTCACATGAGGGTGCGCCATCCAGCCCACCAGTCCCCTCCAGGCAACCCAGGTGTGTGGGTGGGGCCCTCACTGGGCCCACACACTCCTGCCCCGCCGGGCCTGACCTCACCGTCCCCTCCGCCCTGCCACCATGTGCCCAGCGCACAGGCTCTGTGAGATGGAGACATCAAGTCCCCACACCGATGCAGTCACAGTTCCTGGAACAGGCACGCTGCTTCCCACCTCCGCGCCTGGCATGAGAGCAACCCCCCTCCCAGGGCCTGACCCCCACCCCAGGCCCAGCCCTCTGGTTTCCAGCCTCAACCTGAGCACTGCCTTTTGGGAAGGGTTCCTACCCATCCTGGCCACTTCCTTCTCTGCGGTCCCACAGCATGTGTTCCTGGCACCCACCAGGGGCCACACTCTCATAACGTCCTGCTCCCGGGGTCACCTCCCCACCCTGAGGGACACAGGGTGCGGACTGGGGTCCAGGCATAAGCGGCAGCACAAGACTGGCACGTGTGCCCTCCTGAGCTGGACACACCAAAACCTTTATGCTTGTGTGGCTGATCTGTGGCCAAGCAAGCAGGAGGGGCTGGCGGGGGAGGAGGGAAAGCCACGGGTCAGTGGTGGGGTAACACACATCACCTAGAACTTGAACTTACTGACGTGTCAAGGGCATTAGGATGGCCCTTCAGAACAACACACTCAAGACGGTATAACTTCTTGTAGACCAAAGTCTAAACTCCTCTGACCTTGCGCTCCCTTGCCAATCAAATTCCCCAGCTGCTCAGCCCACTGGGCTCCAGTCAGGAGCTCAGGAAGCTTCGCAGACTTCCCATAAAGGCTGGTCCACCCACCAGCCTCACTGGTATTCTGCCCTCTGCCTAGTGTCATCTCACTAGGTTCCTCTGCCTTGTTCAAAAAATAAATAACCAGAGGCAGCTGATTGCAAAAACTTGAACTACCAATCACGTGAACAACACTAAAACAAATAAGGCCTGTGGGTAGGACAGAGAGATCAGTACACTAACTGTAAACATGCTAACTGTAAGCATGTCTAAGCATTTTCAGATACATGAGAGCTCCCCAATAGCCCAGGCGAACAGGGAACCCAGACAAGGAACACAATTCGTATTAATGAGGAAGTAAGCCAAGAGAAAGCATTTTAAGGTACTAAATCCCAAAGTTTCTCACACAGGACCTTTCTTAGAGGTCCTGAAGTTTCAAGACCCCCACAATGACTTGTCAGAATGTCCATGTCACTCTCACATGAGCTATACTTGAAAGGCCAGATAGAACTACAAAATAATGGTGTGGGTCTGGCGCAGTGGCTCAAGCCTGTAATCCCAGCACTTTGGGAGGCCAAGGTGAGAGGATTGCCTGAGCCCAGGAGTTCGAGACCAGCCTGGGCAACTTGGCGAGACCTCATCTCTACAATAAATCCCAAAAAAATTAGCCGGGCATAGCAGTGCGCACCTGTAATCCCAGCTACTTGGAAGGCTGAGGTGGAAGGATCACTGGAGCCCAGCAGGTCTACACTGGGGTGGCCATGAGTGTGCAACTGCACTCTAGCCTGGGCGACAAAGTGAGACTCCAACTCAATAAAATAAAATAAAATAATGAGCCGGGCTCGGTGGCTCAGCCTGTAATCCCGCGCCTTTGGGAGGCTGAGGTGAGTGGATTGCCTGAGCCCGTGGGTTCGAGACCCGCCTGGGCAGCAAGACCTCATCTCTACAATAAAGCAAAAAATAAGCCGGGCGTGGTAGCACGCGCCCTGTAATTCCGGCTACTTGGAAGGCTGAGGCGGAAGGATCGCCGGAGCCCAGCAGGTCGAGGCTGCGGTGGCTGGGAGCAGCCACTGCACTCCAGTCTGGATGAGAGACTCCAACTCAAAAAAAATAAATAAATAAAAATAAATAATGGTGTGAGAGCCTTCAGATTTTGCCTGAAAATTGATAAGTGGCGAAAATTAGAAATTGGTTTGGGGTTCACTATACTATTCTATCTTTGTGTGTGTTTGACATTTTAGCTCAAAAAATATGCTTTTCCAGAAAAACCTTGCTCTGAACGGATGAACAAAATATGGCTTATTCATACGATGGAATATATATATTTTTTCCACGATGGAATATTATTCTGCCTTCAAAAGCAAAGAAATGCCGACACTTGCTACTATGGGGATAAACCTTGAGGACATTATGCTAGGTTAAATAAGTAAGCCAACTACAAAACAAACCCTGTATGATTTTCCCCCCACAGGAGGTACCCAGAGTCATCAATTCACAGAAACAGAAAGCAGAATGGGGGTGTGGAGGAGTGTTTAATGGATGGTGGTGACATCACACAACAGTGTGAATGTTCTTAATAAGGCTCCTGAACTGTACTTAAGAATGGTTGAAGCTGGGTATGGTAGCCCACACCTGTAATCCCAGCACTGTGGGAAGCAGAGGCAAGAGGACTGCCTGAGTCCAGGGGTTCGAGACCAGGCTGGGCAACTTTGTGAGACTTCACCTCTACAGTAAAAATAAAAAAATAAAAGTAAATTGGCCGGGCATGGTAGTACGTGCCTGTAGTTCTAGCTAATTGGAAGGCTGAGGCAGAAGTATCGCCTGAGTTCAGTAAGTCGAGGCTATGGTGGTCACCAGCGTGCCACTGCTCTCCAGCCTGGGCAGCAGTGAGACTTCTACTCAAAAAAAAAACAAACAAAAAAAGAAGAATGGTTGACACTCTGGAGGCTGAGGTGAGTGGATTGCCTGAGCCCGCGGGTTCGAGACCCGCCTGGGCAATTTGGTGAGACCTCATCTCTACAATAAGTGAAAAATTAGCCGGGCGTGGTAGCGCCCACCTGTAGTTCCAGCTCCTTGGAAGGCTGAGGCGGAAGGATTGCCGGAGCCCAGCAGGTCGAGGCTGCGGTGGCCGGAAGCATGCCACTGCACTCCAGTCTTGGTGACAGAGTGAGACTCCAACTCAAAAAAAAAAAACCCACGAGGACTGGGTTAGGATAGCTTCCCTGTAGCTGAACACAGGGAAGTTCCTGGAAAGTGGTGCTTCTAGAGAGGAAGCTCCACACCACTTCCCCCATACCTTGCCCTACGCATTTCCTCATCTGTATCTTTTACAAAATCCTTTATTATAAGCTGGTAAACATGTTTCCCTGAGTTCTGTGAGCCGCTCCAGCAAGTTAGTTGAACCCAAAAAGGGATTCATGGGAAGCCAAAACTGAAGGCTGTCGGTCGGAAGTGCCAAAGGCCTGGACTTGTGACTGGTATGTGAGAAGGGACAGACTTACGGACTGAGCCCTCAGTCTGTGGGATTGGACACAATCTTCAGATGAACAGTGTTGTAATTGAATTGGAGGATGCCCGGCTGGTGTCTGCTGCTTGCTTGGAAAAACACACACATTTTGGACAGAGAAGCCTTCTGTGTTGATGATTGTCGTGTTAGTGTAAGGGCAGTGGTATATGGGCAGAAGAGCAGAAATTTTTCTCCAAGTGAATCAAAAGCAAGGATAGTATCCTGAGAACTGTGTTTAATCAGAATAGAGATCAGAAAAACTGTCCAGAGAATAGAAATCAATGACACACAATAGCCAGGAAATGAAATATGCTCCAATTACAAATTGTACAACAAAGTTACGTAAACTGAACAGTCAACATATATGACATTCATTCATGAGATCGCCTTTTGCCAAGTATAAATATTCAGTAAATAAATGAAATCAAACAAAAAGAATAATATTGCCTCTCTGCTTTCTTTACACACAAAGATGAGTCATTTCCTCATAAGGTGGCCTGGGTAAGTGTATTTTCATTTTTAAAAATCGGTTTCTAGTTTATATGGACTGTGTCAACCTTTAAAATAAGTTTTTTCAAAAATATACCATTTGATGACAATTAAGCAAAATAATATTTATGAAAAAGGCACTTTCTTTTTTTTTTTTTTTTTTTGAGTTGAAGTCTCACTCCATCCCCCAGACTGGAGTGCAGTGGCACGCTCTCTGCTACCACAGCCTCGACCTGCTGGGCTCCAGCAATCCTTCTGCCTCAGCCTTCCAAGTAGCTGGAACTACAGGCGTGCACTGCCACATCCGGCCATTTTTTTTATTATTATTTATTATAGAGGCGAGGTCTTGCCAAGTTGCCTGGGTGGGTCTCGAACACACGGGCTCAGGCAATCCACTCACCTCAGCCTCCCAATGCGCTGGGATTACAGGCTGAGCCACGAACCCGGCTTTACTTTGTTTTTTTAATTTTTTGAATTGAAGTCTCACTATGTCGCCCAGGCTGGAATGCGGTGGCATGCTCATGGTCACCACAGTCTCGAATTGCTAGGCTCAGGTGATCCTTCCGCCTCAGCCTTCCAAGCAGCTAGAACTACAGGCGCACACTACCAAGGCTAGCTAATTTTTTTATTTATTGTAGAGACGAGGTCTCGCCAAGTTGTCCAGGCTACTCTTGAAACCCTGGGCTTAGACAGCCCTCTCGCTTTAGCCTCCCAAAGTGCTAGGATTACAGACTTGAACCACCGCACCTGGCACTATTATTATTTTAGAGATGGGGTTTCACTCTCAGTCAGGCTGGAGTTGAGTGGTGCAATCAAAGCTTACTGCAGCCTCTAACTCCTGGGCTCAAGGGTTTCTCCCACCTCAGCCTCTCAAATAGCTAAAATTATAGGCATGAGCCACCACACCTGGTTTAGAATGTTTTTATTTTTTATTTTATTTTATTTTGAGTTGGAGTCTCACTCTGTCGCCCAGACTGGAGTGCAGTGACATGCTCACGGCCACCCTAGTGTCGACCTGCTGGGCTGCTGTGATCCTTCTGCCTCAGCCTTCCAAGTAACTGGAAATACAGGCGCGTGCTACCACACTGGCTATAGAATGTTTTTAGATTTATGTATTTTGTTATGGATATCAGTAGTTTGTTCTTTTTTTAATTTCTTTTTTTTGAGTTGGAGTCTCTTGTTGCCCAGGTTGGAGTGATGTGAAATGGTCACGGCTTCCTGCTGATCTTAAGTGATTCTTCCACCTCAGCCTTCCGAGTGGCTGGAACTACAGACGCACACCACCATGTCTGGCTAGTTTTTGTGATGTATTGTAGAGACGAGGTCTCACCAAGTTGCCCAGGCTAGTCTCGAACCCCCAGGCTCAGACAGTCCTCTCACCTCAGCTTCCCAAAGTGCTGGCATTACGGGCTGAGCCAGTGCGCTCGGCCGTTTGTCCTTTTTATTGTTCAGTAGTATTCTATTTTAGGAATATTTTACAATTTGTTTATCCATTCACCTGTTGACGGACATTTTGTTTCAAGATTTTTTTTTTCTTTTTTTTGAGTTGGAGTTTCACTCTGTCACCCGGACTGGAGTGCAGTGGCCGCTCCCAGCCACCACAGCCTCGACCTGCTGGGCTCCGGCGATCCTTCCGCCTCAGCCTTCCGAGTAGCCGAAATTACAGGCATGCGCTACCACGCCCGGCTGATTTTTTGATTTATTGTAGAGATGAGGTCTCGCTGCCCAGGCGGGTCTCGAACCTGCGGGCTCAGGCAATCCACTCACCTCAGCCTCCCAAAGGCGCGGGATTACAGGCTGAGCCACCAAGCCCAGCTTTTTTTCTTTTTAAGTAACACACACTTATCAAAAATTTGGGAAATAGATACAAGTGGAAAAAAATAATCTTTGGTCCCAATAATCAAAGAGAATTATTGTTAGCATTAGAGTGATTTGTTTTTTGTCTCCTGTTTGCAGATGTTTTGCAGTTTATGTAGTTAAAATAATATTGTACATTTGTAACTGGCTTTTGGGACTAATATATATTTATTTTTGAGTCAGAGTGTCACTCTGTCACCCAGGCTAGAGTGCAGTGGTACGCTCATGGCCACCTCAGCCTCCACTGGCT
>NW_007253382.1:41504-45994 GCF_000164805.1 Carlito syrichta
TTTTGAGCTAGAGTCTCACTCTGTTGCCCAGGCTGTAGTGCAGGGGCATGCTAACGGCCACTGCAGCCTCTACCTGCTGGGCTCTGGCAATCCTTCTGCCTCAGCCTTCCAAGTAACTAAAACTACAGGCACACCATCACACCCAGCTAATTTTATTTATTTATTGTAGAGATGAGGTCTCACCAAGTTGCCCAGGTTGGTCTTGAACCCCTGGGCTCAGGCAATCCTCTAACCTTTGCCTCCCAAAGTGCTGGGACTATAGGCTTGAGCCACCACGCCCAGCCACTAATTCTCTTTTTGATGATGCTTCCTCAACCACACTGCTTGAAGGCAGTGTCTGAGAACACCTACCACATGCCAAGCATGTTGAATTCACAGTATCTCTGTCAAGTAGATAATCTTCTTGTTTTACAGATTAAGAAACAATTTCAGAGAAGTTAAGTGACTACCCCAGGCCATGTAGCCAGTATGTAACTGAGTCCAGATGTTAACCCATTTTTTAAAAACTCATGTTAGCCCCGTGCAGTGGCTCAAGTCTATAATCCCAGCACTTTGGGAGACTGAGGTGAGACGGTTGCCTGATCTCAGAGGTTTGAGTCTAACCTGGGAAAACTGGTGAGACCTAGTCTCCACAATAAATTAAAAAATAAACTGGACGTGATAGTGTGTGCCTGTAGTTCCAGCTACTTGGAAGGCTGAGGCAGAAGGATCGCCTGAACCCAGCAGGTGGAGGCTGCGGTGGCTGTGAGCGTGCCACTGCACTCCAGCCTGGGCAACATAGCGAGACTCTGACGCAGGAGGAAAAAAAACACCTCATGTTAAACAGGGTCCATATCTCACAATAATATTGTGAATAGTTAAACTTATCATGTACCAGGTGTATCAGTCAACCCTCATGATGACCTCAGAGGGAAGCACTAATATTCTCCCTATTGAAGAGATAAGGACATGAGGATCAGGGAGATGAAGTAACCAACCACCCAAGGTTATAGGGACGGGCGGTGATAGAATTTTAACCCAAAGCAGACTGACTCCAGGGCCCATCTCAAACCCTAAGCACTAATGGGTTAACCTATGCCCTTCTGCTTCTCTACAAAGTCTTCTTGGCCTTTCTTATCTCCTCTGGGTTGTAAAAAGAGTCTTTTCCAGAAAACTGAGTTGATGGCATAGGAGATGGCATACAACCCTTTGACCCCAGGAAGGGGTTAATGATAATGAGATATTAGGGAACTAGAAACAAACCCTTTTATTTCCAAATATACCAATATAGCAGATGTGCAGTTCTGACAGCTATGAGATGCAGGGAACGCCACTTGCTTCTGAGGTCTGGGAGGAGTGGTGAATGAGAGACAGATTGACAGAAAGTACTTGCCCCAGAGCCTGGTACCCAGCAAGCACTCACTAAAGGGGAGTTGTCAAAGGGCCTCCATCCAGGAAATTTGAGACCCAGTGGGTTAATTATCCTCAGACAAAAACCAACACTGACTTCCCCAGACAGCCTGGGAGGGGAGAAACCCAAACAGACAGTTACAGTTCAGCTAAAACAGAGCTAATCTTTAATCTTTTATGGATGTGCGTAATACATTAACCATGATGGCCTATCCCCTCGAGGCACCTCAACACCTGGTCAACCAGAGGCTGGAGCTGGGTTGGCTGGGCTAAGTGGAAGGGAGCAAGTAAATAGGCCAATTACCCTTCTGCAACAGACTTTCTTAGGTCCCCGCCTTGAGATTAAGAGGCTAATGCTCCTGTCATACTGGGGGTGGGGTGGGGAGGTAAACTTCTGAGTCAGCACCCAGTGAAGAACACTAGGCACAAAATTGCCTGTGATGTTTTACCTGTCTGTCAGCAAATTAACTCCTTAAGAACAGGAATTGTGTCATTCATTATTTGTCACTGGGTGTTTGCTGTTAGTGGTTACTATTAATAACAATATTGTAGTTGTCATAAAAAAAAATCCAGAGGTGTAGAATTCCTCAGGCTAAGTGTTTCTATGAATAATGAAATAGTAGAGTTCAACTGCTGTATTTTCACATCTCTAAGGTGCATCTTGTTTCCACATTGATCAGGCTTCAATTTATAATATATATATACATGTATATAGAGCTGTTTCACAATTGCCTGAAATTCTATTATCACATAAACACTATAACTTAGAGTGGATAGTGTCTAAGAATTAAGGATACATAATAATAGCTAGATCTCCTACTCTGGGCAAGAATTCTTTTTCTTTTTTCTTTTTCTTTTTTCTTTTTTTGAATTGGAGTCTCACTCTGTCACCCAGGCTGGAGTGCAATGGCACACTCACAGCTACTGCAGAATTGACCTGCTGGACTCAGATGATCCTTCTACCTCAACCTTCCAAGTAGCTGGATGTACAGGCACACACCACAACACCCGGCTAGCTTTTTTATTTATTGTAGAGACGAGGTCTCGCCCAGTTGTCCAGGCTGGTCTCGAACCCATGGGCTCAGGCAATCCTCTTGCCTCGGCCTCCCAAAGTGCTGGGATTATAGGAGTGAGCCATTGTGCTCAGCCAAGAATTCTTTCTTCCTCTGTTTCTCCTTCAATGTTTCCACTGCAAGGAAGTCTACTTATCCAGATACCCCTTCCATTACTGGACATCATCACTGTGACCAGCTGTTCCTTTTATAAAGCTGAAATCTATCTGCTGGTAATTTCCACCCTACAATTCTGCTCCTGTCCTCTGGAACTACACAAAATCAGTCAATTTTCTTAGGAGGCTGTTATGAATTGAATGTTTGTGTCTCCCCAAAATTCATACATTGAATCCTGAGAGAAGCAGATATTTGTCCAGTAATACACAGGCCCTATGAATACCTGGGTGAGTCTCAAAAAAAAGAATCCTAAGAATCCTAACCCCCAAAGTGATATAGTGAGCCTTTGGGAGGTAAATAGATCATGAGGGTGAAGTCCTCATGAATAGAATTAGTGCCCTTATAAGAAGAAACACAAGAGAAAGAACTTTTCTGTCAGCCATATGATAATATGGGAAGACAACCATCTGCAATCCAGGAAGCAGCCCCTCACTAGACACCGTATCTATCGTCACCTTGATCTTGGACTTCCCAGCCCCCAGAAGCATGAGAAATAGTTTGTTGTTTAGGCTACCTTGTCTATGGTAATTTGTTATAGCAATCCAAACAAAGAGCAAAGTCTTAGGGCAAAAGTCTCTGGAGGCAGAGAGCTTTGGGTTTTAATCCTGACTCTGACACTTATTAGCAAGGCTCTTAACTTCTCAGAGTCTATTTCTTTATCTGTAAAGTAGGCTAAAGCACCCATTGTTGTGAGTTTTAAATGAGATAAATATGTATAAAGTCTCTGGTACCTGGTGTTCAAGATATGTAAGATACTCCCCTCCTCTCTCCTCACTCTTCAATCCTTGCTGGTTTTGTCATATATGTATATATTGAAAGACAAATGTTATATTTCCTTCTTCCCAAGTTTTTTCCAAGTTAAACATTCCCCAGCTCCTAAACCATTCTCCTAATAACTCTGATTTGTTGCATACCTACAATATATATAGTATGTGCCAGGCACTGCCAAAGGCCTAGGAAGTTAGATATAAGGGAAGACACAAAGAAAACCAGAATTATGTTTTGTAGGGCAGACCCCTGGTAGTACACTCAGAATTTGTTCCTCTGGATCAAACGGTCAACTAAAGTTTTCATCTGAAGTTTTGAGAAGGTTGTGTCACAATGTGTGAAAGAAATGTCCTCAGTTGTAGCAAACGGGACTGATTCTTCCACCATGACAAGGCACCTGCTTACACTGCGCTGAGTATTCAGCAGTTTCTGACCAAAAACAGCATGAACCTCGTGTCCCACCTTCCCTATTCACCCAATCTTGCCTGAGCGATTTTTTTGTTTGTTTCCCTGGATGAAAAAAGTCCTCAAAGGGAGACATTTTGCGAATGTGGAATAGGTGAAACAAACAACAGCAGACGCACCAAAGGCATCACAATGGACAAGTTAAAAAACTGTTTTGAGCAGTGGAAAAGCGTCTTTTTTTTTTGAGTTGTAAATCTCACTCTGTTGCCCAGGCTGGAGTCAGTGGCACGCTCATGGCCACCACAGCCTCCACCTACTGGGCTCAGGCACTCCTTCCACCTCAGCCTTCCAAGTAGCTGAAACTACAGGCATGTGCCACCACGCCCAGCTATTTTTTTTTATTGTAGAGATGAGGTCTCACCAAGATGCCCGGGCTGGTCTCGAACCCAGGAGCTCAGGCAATCCTCTCACCTCGGCTTCCCAAAGTGCTGGGATTATAGGTGTGAGCCACCATGCCCAGCCTGGAAAAGCATCGTCATAGGTGTATTGAATCAAATGGAGAGTGCTTTGAAGGCAACTGAAGTTTAAACATGTAAGAACAAATACACAGCTGGGCTCAGTGGCTCAGCCTGTAATCCTGCGCCTTTGGGAGGCTGAGGCGAGTAGATTGCCTGAGCCCATGGGTTCGAGACCTGCCTG
>NW_007253382.1:46081-47338 GCF_000164805.1 Carlito syrichta
ACTCCAGTTTGGGTGACAGAGCGAGGCTCCAACTCAAAAAAAAAAAAAAAAATACACACATTTTATAAATAAATTCTGGGTTTTTGGGGGTCTCCCTTGTAACCCGCCTAGACTCACACAAGCAGTAGCCAGAATTCTAGATTTATCTGGTTCTACAGCCATATCTTCAAATCTAGAGCCTATAGCAGTACTGTCCAACAGAAATATGAGTCACATAAATACTTTTAATTATTCTAGTAGCACATTTTAAAAAGTAAATAGAAACAGGTTAAGTTAAATTAAATTAAATATTCTTATTTAACCTGAAATATCCAAAGGAGTGTTTTTTTTAAAGTAGGAGTCTCACTCTGTCACTCAGGCTAGAATACAGGTGCATGCTCATGGACACCACAGCCTTGGTCTGCTGGGCTCAGGTGATCCTCCCACCTCAGCCTTCCAAGTAGCTGGAAATACAGAAATGTGCCACCATGCCTGGCTAATTTTGTTTATTTATTGTAGAGACAAGGTCTTGCCACATTACCCAGGCTGGTCTCGAACCCCTGGACTCAGGTAATCCTCTCACCTCTGCCTTCCAAAATGCTGGGATAACAGGAGTGAGCCACCGCACCTAGCTAAGAGTATCTTTTTTTTTGAGTTGGAGTCTCACTCTGTCACCCAGACTGGAGTGCAGTGGCTGCTCCCGGCCACCACAGCCTCCACTTGCTGGGCTCCGGTGATCCTTCTGCCTCAGCCTTCCAAGTAGCCGGAATTACAGGCATGCACTACCACGCCCGGCTGATTTTTTGATTTATTGTAGAGATGAGGTCTCGCTGCCCAGGCAGGTCTCGAACCTACGGTCTCAGGCAATCCACTCACCTCAGTCTCCCAAAGGCGCGGGATTACAGGCTGAGCCACCGAGCCCAGCTTTTTTTTTTTTTGAGTTGGAGTCTCACTGTCGTTCAGACCAGAGTGCAGTGGCCGCTCCCAACCACCGCAACCTCGACCTGCTGGGGCCCGAAGATCCTCCCGCCTCAACCTTCCAAGTAGGTGGAATTATAGGCACGCGCTATCACGCCCGGCTGATTTTTTGATTTCTTGTAGAGATGAGGTCTCGCCAAGTTGCCCAGGCGGGTCTCGGTCTGCGGGCTCAGGCAATTCACTCCCCTCGGCCTCCCAAAGCGTGGGCTTGCAGGCCGAGCCACCGAGTCCGGCTGCCTGTGGCTTTCTTTACCCACCCACCCCTCCCCAAGTGCAGCCAGACCTGCCCCCAGCCCTCCG
>NW_007253382.1:47771-51737 GCF_000164805.1 Carlito syrichta
TACTGCCAAACGCTTTCTTATAGTATTATAATTGTTCAAGTTCTGCTTATGAGTGAGAACATATGGTACGCTGTTCTTTTTTTGTTTGTTTATTGTAGAGAGGCGATCTTGCCAAGTTGCCTGGGCTCGTCTCAAACCCGCAGGCTCAAGCAATCCACTCACCTCAGCCTCCCTAAGTACTGGGATTACAGGCTGAGCCACCAAGCCCGGCCATGAGTATCATTTTAACACATACTCAATATAAAAAATTATTGAGGTCTATATTTTTTTAATAGTAAGTCTTTAAAATCCTGTATCTTACACTTACAGCATATCTCAATTTGGACTAGCCACATTTCTTGTGACTAATAGCCAACTGTGTCTCTTGGCTATCATACTAGATAGTCTTATACCTAGAGGAAAGGTGGAGTTTTCTAGCCTAAAATTTAAGCACTTAGGTTTCCAAGGAAATCATTTAATAACCCATCTGCTGACCTCTATCATCTGCTAATCATTTTTTCAACAAATGACTGCACTGGACCAGGCGTCATTCCCAGTGCTGGGAATACTGTAGTGAATAAAAGAAAGATCGTGCCTTCATGGAACTTATAGTTTGATGGAGGGAGAAAAGTAAACGAATTGGTAAATCAATAGTTTGTGTCACCTGGGCAAATGTGCTATGAAGAAAAATACAGCAGGGCACGGGGGGCAGGGAAGATAATGCATTGCAATGATAAATAGGTGGTCAGGGATGGCCTTTCTAATTAAGGGAGATTTGAGCAGAGACCAGAATGAAGCAAAGGAATCCTGCAACTCAGTAGGGAAGGAGAGTTCAGGCAGACTGTACATCAATTGCAAAAGGCTTAAGATGAGAGCATTCTTGATGTATTCAAGTTAGAGCAATGAAAACAGCGTGGCTGGTGCTAAGTGGATGGGGCAGAGGCAGGCACATGCAGAGATGGCTGGCAATACATGATCAGAGAGGTAAGAGGATGGGGGCAGATCATATAGGCGTAAGAACATTGGATTTAACCGCGTGCAGTGGCTCATGCCTGTAATCCCAGCACTTTGGGAGACGGAGGCAAGAGGACTGCCTGAGCCCATGGGTTTGAGATCAGCCTGGGCAACTTGGCAAGACTTCATCTCTACAATAAATCAAAAAATTAGCCGGGTTTGGTGGCACACATTTGTAGTTCCAGTTACTTGGAAGGCTGAGGTGGAAGGATCACCTGAGCCTAGCAGGTTGAGGCTGCAGTGGCCATGAGTGTGCCACTGCACTCCAGCCTGGGCAACAGAGTGAGACTCCGACTCAAAAACAAGCCGGGTTCGGTGGCTCAGCCTGTAATCCCGCGCCTTTGGGAGGCTGAGGTAAGCGGATTGCCTGAGCCCGCAGGTTTGAGACCCGCCTGGGCAACTTGGCGAGACCTCATCTCTACAATAAATCAAAAATTAGCCGGGCATGGTAGTGCGCGCCTAGTTCCGGCTACTTGGAAGGCTGAGGCAGAAGGATTGACGGAGCCCAGCAGGTCGAGGCTGCGGTGGCTGGGAGCGTGCCACTGCACTCCAATCTGGGCGACAGAATGAGACTCCAACTCAAAAAAACCCCAAAAAAGCAAAAACAAAAACAAAACTTTAGCTTTACTCTGAATGGAGGAACAGCACAAACTGATGAGGATGCTGGAGATAATTAGGTTGGAAAGCAATAGTTTACACCTTCTTCATAGGACTATGCATGTAGGAAGTAGCCAATGAATGTCATCTTATTCCCGGGGAAACATTAGTTTGTAACACTAAGATTGAGAGCCTAACATAGAGTATAACAGGGGGTTGGATCTATCTTAATTCTCAATAGACCATTCTAGAAAGTTGATGAAGGAAATGTGTATGAGCATGTGTACATTGCAATCCATGTTGACAGCCTGCTATGCTGAGGAAGATTGTTCAAAAATTAGTTCTATTCCTTTGAGTACAGTCTAGTGATTGTCTAGGAAACATTAAATATATGAACTTTTCTCCTCCTCTCTTGCCACCAGTTGTAATAATTGAGGAAATTCACTATGGGAAAAGATCACATGAATTCAGAAGGAAGCATGGTAAAGAGATAGGCTTGGTGTCAGAGAACTGAATTAGAATCTGAGTTCTGCCTTTTACTGACTGTATGGCCTTGGGTAAGTCATTTTGTCTTTCAGAACGTTTTTTCTCCTGTACTACACTTGATCTTAGCCAAAAGGCCAAGAAGTGATCTTTTCTTCTGTAGAAATATTAATATGTATCTTTTAGCCAGGCAGGTATGGTGGCTTATGCCTGTAATTCCAGCATTTCGGGAGGCAGAGACAAGAGGATTGCCTGAGTCCAGGGGTTCGAGACCAACTTGGGCAACTTGGCGACACCTTGACTCTACAATAAATTAAAAAATTAGCCGGGTGTGGTGGTGCACGCCTGTAGTCCCACCTATGTGGAAGGTTGAGGTGGAAGGATCACCTGAGCCCAGTAGGTCAAGGCCGCAGTAGCCGTGAGCATGTCACTGCACTTCAACCTGGGTAACAGAGTGAGACTTCTACTTAAAAAAATGTTTTTTTAGCTGGGCTCAGTGGCTCAGTCTGTAATCCCGCGCCTTTGGGAGGCTGAGGTGAGTGGATTGCCTGAGCCCATGGCTTCGAGACCCACCTGGGCAACTTGGTGAGACCTCATCTCTACATAAATAAAAAAATTAGCTGGGCGTGGTAGTGTGTGCCTGTAGTTCCAGCTACTTGGAAGGCTGAGGCAGAAGGATCGCCAGAGCCCAGCAGGTCGAGGCTGCGGTGGCCGGAAGTGGCCACTGCACTCCAGTCTGGGCGATAGTGAGACTCCAACTCAAAAAAAAAAAAAAATTTTTTTTAATCTTTTAATAGCATTTGGCATATTTATACATATATAGTGTATAGTGGCTGGTATGTAGCAACTGGTCAATAATTAGTAGCTATTGTAATACTTTGAGTACATTTATAAAGAAAATACAAGCTGGACGCGGTGGCTCATGCCTGTAATCCCAGCACTTTGGGAGGCCAAGACAGGAAGATTGCTTGAGCCCAGGAATTCAAGACCAGCCTGGGTAATATAGCAACACCTTGTCTCTACCAAAAGAAAATAAAAAAATATTAGCTTGGCATGATGCATGTGCCTGTGATCCCAGCTACTTGGGAGGCTATAGTGGAAAGATCACCTGAGCCCAGGAGGTCCAGGCTGGGGTGAGCCATGATCATGCCACTGCACTCCATCTTGGGAGACAGAGTGAGGCATCAACTCAAAAAAAAAGAAAAAAAAGAAAAGGCCGGACTCAGTGTAATCCCAGCACTTTGGGAGACTAAAATGGGAGGATTGCTTGAGCTCAGGAGTTCGAGACCAGCTTGGGCAACATAGCGAGATGTCTCTATAAAAAATTAAAAATCAAAAATTAAAAATAAATAAATAAAATTTAAAAATTAGTCAGGTGTAGTAGTGTGCACCTGTAGTCTTAGCTACTAGGGGCTTAGGCAGAAGGATCACCTGAGCCCAGGAAATCAAGTATAAGTTGTGAGCATGCCACCCACTGCACTCCAGCCTAGGTGACAGAGTGAGACTTTGACTCAAAAAAGAAAGAACAAAAGAAAAAATACATGATTCCTGCCTTCAAGATATTTACAATATATCCAGGGAGATAAGCCATGAACAAAATACATTCAGTCAGATAGAATGCAACTGGGCACAGTGGCTGGTGGCTGATACCTGTACTCCTAGGTACTTGAGAGGCTGAAGCAGGAGGATTGCTTGAAGCCAGGAATTTTTGATCAGTCTGGGCAACATAGTAGACTCCATCTTTCTCTCTCTCTCTCTCTCTTTTTTGAGTTGGCATCTCACTCTGTCACCCAGACTGGATTGCAGTGGCACGCTCCCAGTTACCGCAGCTTTGACCTGCTGGACTCCGATGATCCTTCCGCCTCAGCCTTCCAAGTAGCTGGAACTACAGGC
>NW_007253382.1:51757-58488 GCF_000164805.1 Carlito syrichta
CTGAGCCCGACTAGACTCCATCTCTTAAAAAATGTTTTTAAGGCCAGGCTTGGTGGCTCAGCCTGTAATCCCACGCATTGGGAGGCCGAGGTGAGTGGATTGCCTGAGCCCGTGGGCTCGAGACCCGCCTGGGCAACTTGGCGAGACCTCATCTCTACAATAAATCAAAAAATGAGCCGGGCATGGTAGTGCGCGCCTGTAGTTCCAGCTACTTGGAAGGCTGAGGCGGAAGGATCGCGGGAGCCCAGCAAGTCGAGGCTGCGGTAGCCGGGAGCAGCCACTGCACTCCAGTCTGGGCGACAGAGTGAGATTCCAACTCAAAAAATAATAAATAAATAAATAAATAAATAAATAAATAAATAATGTTTTTAAAAGTTGGCTGGGTATGGTGACTCAAGCCTGTAATTCCAGCACTTTGGGAGGGTAAGGTGAGAGGACTGCCTGAGCTCATGCGTTTGAGACCATCCTGGGGAACTTGGTGAGATCTCGTCTCTACAATAAATCAAAAAATAAGCCGGGTATGGTAGCATGTGCCTGTAATTCCAGCTATTTGGAAAGCTGAGGCAGAAGGATTGCCTGAACCCAGCAGGTCGAGGCTGCGGTGGCCATGAGCATGCCACTGCACTCCAGCCTGGGCAAAACAGTGAGACTCCGACTAAAAAAAAAGTAGCCAGGTATGGTGGTGCAGCCTATAGTCCTAGCTAATCAGGAAGATGAGGTGGGAAGATCCTGAGTCCAGGAGTTTGAGGCAGCAGTGAGCTATGATCCTGTCACTGCACTCCAGCTTGGGTGACAGAGTGAGACACTGGTTCTTCTTTTTTTTCCATTTTAATAGAAACAAGGTCTCGCTGTGTCACCTAAGCTGGTCTCGAACTCCTGGGCTCAAGCAATCCTCCTGCCTCTGCCTCCCAAAGTACTGGGATTACAGGCGTGAGCTACTGCACTCAGCCAGGGATGAGGTTTCCTAAAAAAGAAAAGAAAAGAAATGAAGAAAAAAGAATGGAACTGCTCAAATGAGAGATATAAAATATAATAATAATAGCTACTATTTATTGAATGTTTACAATAAGCCAGGCACTATGCTGTGCTTTTAAACTGTCTCATTTTATTTTTGCAAACTCCCTGTTAGAAAGTACTATTATTATCTTTATTTTACAAAAAAAAGGAAGCTGAGGCTCAGAGAGGAGAAGTGAATTGCCCAAAGCTGCACAGCTGGGTAGTGGCAGAGTACAGGGGTCAGCCCCATTCTACGTTCTAGGCCTCAAATCCTCATCCCTAAAACCCCTAGGTCTCCTTTGGGTATTACCATACTGTTTATCCATTTCCTGTTCGTCTTTTTTTTTGTAATTTACCTCAAAACTCCAGCTAGAACTGGGTTTAATACCACAGTGCCCTAAATGACCTGTATGTCATTGGACTTTCTATGCTGAAATTAGTGTCCCTACAGGAAATGAGAGGCCAAGCAATTTTACAACCTCCTCCAATCATAGCACTGAGAGCTACTCACTCTGCCCAATCTTGTGAATCACCAGTTCCATCAGGAGACATATCCTAAACCCCGGGGTATATGCAACTCTGATGACTGTCAGAGTGCTATGCAGGGCCTAGGTTTTATTCATTTTCTTTTCCTATTACGCACATTCTTTCAGGATGATCTCATTCATTTTGATGTATTTTAGCTACTCTCTACATTTTAGCTAGCACGACTGAAATCTCTATCTCCAGCCCATCTCTCTCCCCTGAACATTTGCGTGTCCCGTAGACACCTGATGCTCACTGCGTCTACATATGAACTCATCTTTCAGTTTCACCAGCACTGCTGTGTGTTTTGCAACTCAGAAAAAAAGTACTACCATGGCCACTCAAGGTAGAAAGCTAGACATTTGTGACTCCTTCATCTCCCTATGTCTTTACCTCTGATTAGTCATTAAACCACTCTTTTATATTTTTATTTATTTATTTGAGTCGTAGTCTCACTCTGCTGCCCAGGCTGGGTTCAAAGGATTCTTCCACCTCAGCCTTCCAGGTAGCTGGAACCACAGGCACGCACCACCATGCCTGGCTAATTTTTTATTTATTTATTGTAGAGACGAGATCTCCCCTTGCTGCCCAGGCTGGTCTCAAACCCGTGGGCTCAAGCAATTCTCTCGCTTCTGCCTCCCTACATGCTGGGATTAGAGGCGTGAGGCACTGCACCCAGCTTAGACTTTCAAAAATGCCAAATTAATGCAGAACTTGAATGTGTGTAAAATAAATCAAGTTGAAAGAAGAATGTAAGGTAGTGTAGGGAGCAGGGAACCAGAGCGAGAAGTGAAAGTATGATGTCCTAATGAACGGAACACACCCTGAAGTCAGTTGATTACATTTGTACACCAGACTATACTTGCTGCCTAAGTTTCCTACCTGAAAAATTACAGTAATAATGGTCTTTGGCTCGTGGGCTTGCTGTTATGATTTTTATATTTTGTTCATTATCTATTTTTGAATTAAGCATGCAAAATATTATTTAATTACTGAGTTTTATGGTGTCCCTTAAGTTTTGGACTCCAAGTGAGTGTCCTATTTGCCCCACTCTATTCCCTGCTCTGTCTCCATCTTATATGTCTGCTTGACACATTAGCAGAATTCAATAAATATTCGTTGGATTTAAAATCTGCTTTTAAGTTGAGGTATAATATACACAGCAAAGTGAACAAATATTTAAGTGTATTGTGTTTTTGTTTTTGTTTTTCGTTTTTTTTTTTTTTGAGTTGGAGTCTCATTCTGTCGCCCAGACTGGAGTGCAGTGGCCGTTCCCAGCCACTGCAGTCTCAACCCGCTGGGCTCCGGCGATCCTTCCGCCTCAGCCTTCCAAGTAGCTGGAGCTACAGGCACGCGCTACCACGCCCAGCTAATTTTTTATTTATTGTAGAGATGAGGTCTCGCCAAGTTGCCCAGGCGGGTCTCGAACCCGCGGGCTCAGGCAATCCACTCACCTCGGCCTCCCAAAGCGCGGGATTACAAACTGAGCCACCGAGCCCGGCTAAGTGTATTGTTGAGACCGCTAATTGTTCAGAACATTCCGCTAAGCAGTACATGGCGTCTTCCCTTTCCACCTTATAACAAAAAAAGGGGTTTTGGGGGGCTGGTTTGGTTTTGAAACACTCATCTCTTCTCTTTTCCCGGCAGCGCCCTTCCCCAGGCTCACTTTGCTCCAGACAGCACTGCTTTGAGTTCCTAGTTTAGGCATAATTTCTTTCTTCAGTCCTGTTCCAAGATATTTCCTACACAAAAATATCTCCCGATTGTCAAACTTGAAAAAAATAGTTTCCTAGAGGACGGCCTAAGACGTTAAGGCTCCCGGTAGCTCCCTAAGGAACGCTCTAACGTAAGGGGCCATCTTTCCTACAGCGGCACTTCATCTTGCGCATGCGCTTCCGACTGCCCGTTGGCAAAGAGGCAATGTTTAGCCCTCTCGGCACCCGTACGTCGCGGGGCGGTGGGGTCGGAGTTTGTGCGATGTGGACTTCCTGCCGGAAGTGGGACGAGGAGAAGTCGAGTGGTTGCTGCCGTCGGGGGCTTGCCGGGCGTGGTCGATGAGGGCTGGAGTCTAATGGTTACTCAAAATTTCCGAGGTGCACAGGTGGATATGATCCCCGGTTTTTCGAGAAGAAGCTAGACTGCGCACGGAGGTATGTTTCTAGCGCAGGTGGACACGTGTCTTGGATGCCAGTTTAGGAGGACCTTAGCCATCACCTTACAAGGGCTTCACCCTTCCACCTGGCTCGCTTTAAAAGGCATTTTCAGACAGACGGACAGAATGCCTAGATTTTAGTCTGGTACAGGTTCCGCCACTGAGTTGCTGTGTGTCCTTGGGCCCATCTCAGAGCCTCGATTTTTTTTCATGTGTACTTTTTTTTATTGAGTTGGAGTCTCACTGTCTTCCAGGCTGGAGTGCACGCTCACGGCCACCGCAGCCTCGACCTGCTGGGCTCAGGAGATCCTTCCGCCTCAGCCTTCCAAGTAGCTAGAACTACAGGCGCGCACCACCACGCCCGGCTAATTTTTTGGATATATTGTAGAGAGGAGGTCTCACCAAGTTGCCTAGCCTGTCTCAAACTCCTGGACTCAGGCAATCCTCTCGCCTCAGCCTCCCACAGTGCTGGGATTACAGGTTTGAGCCACCATGCCCAGCCTGATTTCTTCATCTATAAAATGAAGGGTATTCAAGGTCCCTTCAGTTACTTTTCAGGTCTTCTGAATGTTACTGCCTGTTATATCATTTGAGTCATATAGCCTCGGGGGTTAAAATTGTTGGCCACATTTTAGTTTTGTTTTGTTTTTTTTTGAGTTGGAGTCTCACTCTGTCGCCCAGACTGGAGTGCAGTGGCCGCTCCCGGCCACTGCAGCCTCGACCTGCTGGGCTCCAGTGATCCTTCCACCTCAGTCTTCTAAGTAGCTGGAACTACAGGCGCGCACTACCACGCCCGGCTAATTTTTTGATTTGTTGTAGAGATGAGGTCTCACCTGCCCAGGCGGGTCCCGAACCCGCGGGCTCAGGCAATTCACTCACCTCAGCCTCCCAAAGGCGCGGGATTACAGACTGAGCCACCGAGCCCGGCTTGTTGGCCACATTTTATAAGGAAAAGATTGAAACCCCGGATGACAACTCAAGATTGCACGGGTTGCTTTTGGAGGTTTTAGAATTTGAGATTAGAAGGTTATGGTGAAACTCCATGACCAGATTTCCTTTTTTACATTTCTGTATCATCTGTTCCTGGAACTGGCCTTATAAGCATATACTCAAACTGTTTTGAATGAATGAATGAATCTTAATTTCCTGGCTAATGCTATGCAGATCTGATGTCTCTCCACCACCCTGATCTATAAACAAGTTTAACTTTTCCAGGTATATCCTGTACCTTGCTTGATTGGGGGCTCTGAGTCCAGTTCTGTTGTCTTCAGCTTAAGCACCATGGAGGCACCTCCAGTCACCATGATGCCTGTCACGGGGGGCACCATTAACATGATGGAGTACCTGTTGCAGGGTAAGTGAACCAGAGAGTTTGGATTTTCTGTTCAGCCTCCCTGAGGTCATGAGAGACTGTTACACAAAGGCAACCTGCATGTTTTCTGGCACCCACTTGACTATTTAAACAAATTTTTAATTTATTTTAAATTACGGTGTGGTTTTTGTTTTGTTTTGGTTTATTTATTTATTTATTTATTTATTTTGAGTTGGAGTCTCACTCCGGTGGTTCTTTTATTTATTTATTTATTTATTTATTTTGAGTTGGAGTCTCACTCCGGTGCCTAGGCTGGAGTGCAGTAGCACACTCACGGCCACCCCAGTGTCGATCTGCTGGTCTCCAGCTATCCTTCTACCTCAGCCTTTCAAGTAGCTGGAACTACAGGCACACGCTACCATGCCCAGCTAATTTTTCAGTTTATTGTAGAGATGAGGTCTCACCATGTTGTCGAGGTTGGTCTCAAACCCATTGGCTCCGGCAGTCCTCTCACCTTGTCCTCCCAAACTGCTGGGATTATAGGCATGAGCCACTGTTCCCAGCCTTGTTTGGGGTTTTAAAAGACAGAGTCTCACTCTGTCGACCAGGCTAGAGTCCAGTGGTGTGATCATAGCACACTGTAGCCTTGAATTCCTGGGCTCAAGCAATCTTCCTGCCTTAGCCTCTCAAGTAGCTGGGATTATAGGCGGGAGCCACCGCCCCAGATAAATTATGGTTTTATGTACGTTGATCACATTAAATATGCCCTCTTAATCATTTTTTTAAAAAAATCAGAGTCTCTCTCTGTCTCCCAGGCTGGAGTGTAGTGGCACGCTCACAGCTGCCGCAGCCATGCCCTACTGAGCTCAGGTGATCCTATCACCTCAGCCTTCCAAGTAGCTGGAACCACAGACATGCTCCTCAAGCCCAGCTAATTTTTCTTGATTTATTGTGGAGATGAGGTCTCAACAAGTTGCCCAGGCTGGATTTGAACCCCTCTTGCCTTGGATTTGAACCCCAAGTTGCCCAGGCTGGATTTGAGCCCCTCTTGCCTTGGCCTCTCAAATTGCTGGGATAATAGGCTTGAGCCACTGCACCTGGCCTACTACTCTTAATCTTTTCCTTTTTTTTTGAGTTGGAGTCTCTGTTGCCTGGGCTAGAGTGCAGTGGCACGCTCATGGCCACCACAGTCTCGACCTGCTGGTCTCAGGCAATCCTTCCATTTCGGCCTTACAAGTAGCTGGAACTACAGGTGCGTGCTACCTCGCCCAGCTAATTTTTTTGATTTATTGTAGAGAAGAGGTCTTGCCCAGTTGCCCAGTCTGGTAATGGACCCCTGAGCTCAGGCAATCCTCTCACCTCGGCTTCCCAAAGTGCTAGGATTACAGGTTTGAGCTACCACGCCCAGCTTTCTTAATCATTTTTAAGTGTACAGTTCAGTAGTGTTAAGTATATTCATGTTGTGTAACAACTCTCTAGAACTTTATTATTTTGCAAAACTGAAATCTATTCCCCTTAAACACAAATTCTTCCTTCCACCCTCAGTTTTTAGCAACTACCTTTCTACTTTTTGTTTTTGATTTTAACTACTTTGTACATCTCATATGAGTGGAATTGTACACTATTTGCTCTTTTCTGACTGGTTTGCCTAACTTAGCTTAATGTCCTTAAAGTTCTTTCATGTTATATCATATGATAGAATCTCCTTCTTTGTACTTTTTTTTTTTTTTTTTTTTGGGTTGGAGT
>NW_007253382.1:58769-61330 GCF_000164805.1 Carlito syrichta
AGCCTCCCAAAGGTGCGGGATTACAGGCTGAGCCACCGAGCCCGGCTTCTTTGTACTTTTAAACTATTTATTTGAGTCAGAGTCTCACTCTGTCGCCCAGGGTGGAATGCTATGGCATGCTCATGGTCACCTCAGCCTCAACCTGCTGGGCTCAGGTGATCCTTCTGCCTCAGCCTTCCAAGTAGCTGGAACTACAGGCATGTGCCACCACACCTGGCTAATTTTTCTTGATTTATTGTAGAGATGAGGTTTCACCAAGTTGGCCCAGGCTGGTCTTGAACCCGTGGGCTCAGGCAATCCTCTTGGCTTGGCCTTCCAAAGTGCTAGGATTACAGGCATGAGCCACTGTACCCAGCCTAAGTTTTAATTTTTTTTTTTTAGAGTCAGACAGATTCTTGTTCTGTTGTCCACGCTGGAGTGCAGTGGTATAATCATGGCTCACTGCAGCCTCAAACTCCTGGGATCAAGAGATTCTCCTACCTCAGCCTCCTGACTAGCTAGGACTACAGGCATGCGCCACCATACTCAGCTAACTAAAAAAAAAAGTTTCTGTGTGGAGATGGGGCCTTGCTATGTTATCCAGGCTGGTCCCAAACTCCCAGCCTGAAATAGTCCTCCCACCTCAGCCCCTCAAAGTGCTAGGACAGGTGTAAACCACTATGCTCGACCTCAGAATCTCCTTTTTAAAGGCTGCATAGTATTGCATTGTATGTGTATACCACATTTTCTTTACTATTCATTTGTTGATGAACATTTGGATTGCTTCCAACTCTGTCTGTTGTGACTAGTGCTACAGTGAACATGGATGTGTAAATATCTCTTGGAGATCCTGCTTGGAATTGTTTTGAGTATATATGTAGAAGTGGGATTACTAAATTATATTTTATTTTTTTAGGGCGCCTTCTTACTGTTTTACTTAACGGCCGCATATTTTACATTTTCACAAACAGTGCACAGGGGTTCCAGTTTTTCTACATCCTTGCCAACACTAATTGTTTTCTGTTCTTTTGATGGTGGCCATCCTAACGAGGTGTTATGAGTGATGTTGAGCATCTTTTCCTGTGCATGTTGGCCATTTGTATACCTTCTTTGGAGTATTGTCTATTTAAATCTTTGTTCATTTTTTATTTGGGCTTTTTTTTTTTGGCCATTGAGTTGTGGGATTGCTTATGTATTCTGGATATTAACTCTTTATCATATCTATGATTTGAAAGTATTTTCTCCTTTCATTAGGCTGCTTTTTTGCTCTATTGTTTCCTCTGATATGCAGAAGTTTTTAAGTCTGTTGTAGTCCCATTTGTCTATTTTTTCAGAGCAGAGGTTTGTGGGGTTTTTGGTTTTGTTTTTCAGTTTCCTACAAGGACCACTGCCACAAGGTCTTGTAGTGGAGAGAGATTGGACTCAACTCCCAGAAGTTTTCTTTTTTGAATCAGAGTCTCTGTTGCACACTGCTCACAGCCTCTGCAGCCTGGACCTACTGGGCTCAGGCAATCCTTCCACCTCAGCCTTCCAAGTAGCTGAAACTACAGGCGTAAGCTACCATGCTCAGCTAATTTTTTTTTTTTTTTAGTTGAAGTTTCACTCTATCGCCCAGGCTGGAGTACCATTGCACACTCACAGCCACCCCAGTGTCGACCTGCTGGGCTCCGGCGATCCTTCCACTTCTACCTCAGCCTTCCAAGTAGCCAGAACTACAGGCATGTACTACCATGCACGGCTTTCTTTCTTTTTTAAAAATTTATTGTTTAGACAGGGTATTGCCAAGTTGTCTGAACTGGTCTCGAACCACCGGGCTCAGGCAGTCCACCTGCCTTGGCCTCCCAAAGTACTGGGATTACAGGCTGAACCACTGAGCCCTGTCAGCTAATTTTTTGATTTGTTGTAGAGATGAGGTCTCACCATGTTGCCCAGGCTGGTCTCGAACCTGTGGGCTCAGGCAATCCTCTTGCCTCTGCCTCCTGAAGTGTTGGGATTACAGGAATGAGCAGAAGTTTTTAATTATAAAGCAGTTTATAATTATCAATTATAAATTATCAATTCTTTCCTTCATGGATCATGCCTTTAAAGTAATATCTAAAAAGTTATTGCCAAACTAGAAATCTTCTTAGTTATCTTCTAAACTTTTATAGTTTTGTGTTTTACATTTAGATCTGTGATCCATTTTGAATTAATATTTGTGAAGGGTGAATGTCTCAAAACTTTCTGAAGATATGAACATTACCATCACTTGGAAAGTTCCTTCTCTGTCAAACCTTGTCCTAGGAATTCCTTTCCAACTGTTTTTTTTTTTTTTTCACCATAGATTACCTTTACCTGTTCTAAATCTCAATACAAATAGCATCTCATGCTTAAGGCTTCTTTCACTCAGCATAGTTATTTCAATATGCATTTATATTGCTGTGCACATCTGTAGCTTGTTGCCTTTTACTGTTTAGTACTATCCCATTGTATAAATAAATCACAATGTGTCCATTTTACTATTGCTGGGCACCTGGTCTGTTGATAGTTTTTGGTATTTTTTTTTTTTTTTTTTTTTGAGTCAGTCTCACTTTGTTGCCCAG
>NW_007253382.1:61447-62955 GCF_000164805.1 Carlito syrichta
ACAATTATTTTTTTTTTTTTTTAGTTAAATTACTGATTTCAGAGAGATAACTCAGATAATAAAAACGAGGACAATGTTTTTGAGCAAGTACTCTGTATCAGTTACTTTAACTGTTTTATCCACTTATTTAATTCTCATAACAATCTAGAAGATCTTTTTTTTGTCAGTTGAAGTCTCACTTTGTTTCCCAGACTGGAGTGCAGTGGCACGCCCACAGCCACAGCAGCCTTGACCTACTGGGCTTAGGTGATCCTTCCACCTTAGCCTTCCAAGTACCTGGAACTATAGGCATGTGCCATCATGCCCGGCTAATTTTTCGATTTATTGTAGAGACGAAGTCTCACCAAGCCTGGGATTACACGCATGAGCCACCGCTCTCGGCTAAGATGATACTTTTACTAACTCCATCTTATTAATCAGGAAACAGCAGCAAAGTAACTTGCTTCAATATGAAAACTTGAGACCCAGAGAAGGTACAGATTTTCAAAAGGTCATTCAATGTTTAATGGAAGATCCTAGACTTTATTCAGATAATTCATTCAGTAATATTAATATGAACAAAATGTTTTTTTTGTTTGTTTGTTTTGTTTTTTGAGTTGGAGTCTCACTCTTGTCACCCAGGCTAGAGTGTAGTAGCACGCTCTCGATCACCGCAACCTCGACCTGCTGGGCTCAGGTGATCCTTCCGCCTCAGCCTTCCCAGTAGTTGAAACTATAGGCGTGAGCCACCACACCTGGCTAATTTTTTTATTTATTATAGAGACGAGGTCTCACCAAGTTGCTCAGGCAGTTATCCCTCCTTGGCTTTCCAAAGTGCTGAGATTAGAGGCTGGAGCCACCAGGCCCAGCCCAGAATGGAGTTATTAATTTTTACTCCCTGAGATATTTTTCTTCAGTTTGTCCCACCTCTGTGAGTGACACTGTCATCAGTTGCTTGAGCCACACATTTAGGAGGCAGTCTCTAATGTTTACTTTACTCCCACAGCCAGTCTAGCTCTAAATTCTGTTGATTTTATTATTATTTTTCGAGTCAGAGTTTTGCTCTGTCACCCAGACTCCAGTGCAGTGACATGATCACCCCTCAGTATAGCCTTGACCTCCTGGGCACAAGCTGTCCTTCCACCTCAGACTCCCAAGTAGCTGGGACTACAAGCACACACTACCATACCCATCTAATTATTATTATTATTATTATGTTTTTGTAGAGATGAGGTCTTACCATGTTGCCCAGGCTGGTCTCAAACTCCTGGGCTCGAGCAATCCTCCCTCTTCGATCTCAAAAATATATTTTAAATATGTATTTTCTCCCTCTATAGTATCATATTCTGGTTTATAATCTTTTTCTGACTTACTTTAGTAACCTTCTACTTAGTATATTGCTTCCACTTTTGATCTTTCTCTTCTCACACAATAGCCATAACCAGTCATCGTTTTCAAAAACTATTTTAAAAAAACACCACCAGCCGGGCTCGGTGGCTCAGCCTGTAATCCCGTGCCTTTGGGAGCTG
>NW_007253382.1:63146-65737 GCF_000164805.1 Carlito syrichta
GGTTCGAGACCCGCTTGGGCAGCGAGACCTCATCTTTACAATAAATCAAAAACCAGCCGGGTGTGGTAGCGCGCGCCTGTAATTCCGGTTACTCGGAAGGCTGAGGCGGAAGGATGGCCGGAACCCAGCAGGTCGAGGCTGCGGTGGCCGGGAGTGGCCACTGCACTCCAGTCTGGGCGACCGAGTGAGACTCCAACTAAAACAAACAAACAAACAAACAAAAAAACACCACCACCAACAAAAACAGACATAAAGTGGGGAGAGACTAGTGAAATGAACACTCCATATTCATCATATAGATTTACCAGTTGCTGACATTTTGCTGTGTTTGCCTTTTTCCTTTTTTTGAATCAGAGTCTCACTCTGTTGCCCAGGCTGCAGTGGCATAATCACGGTCACACCAGCCTTAACCTGCTGGGCTCCGGCGATCCTTCCACCTCAGCCTTCCAAGTAGCTGGAACTACAGGCGTGCGCTACCACGCCCGGCTGATTTTTTGATTTATTGTAGAGGTGAGGTCTCGCTGCCCGGGCGGGTCTCTAACCCGCGGGCTCAGGCAATCCACCGCGGGCTCAGGCAATCCACTCACCTCAGCCTCCCAGAGGTGCGGGGTTACAGGCTGAGCCACCGGCTAGGAAGACAATTGTTATCATTAACATTAAAGATAATGAAACAGTATTATTACACTCTAGCTAGATACTGTTGCTTGCCAAAGGCATAAGCCCAAAACCTGCTGGAGAGTAGTACTATTAGAGAAGTCTTAAAGATGTTGTAGTGCCAAATAAGAAAATGCAAAAAAATTGAAAGGGAATAAAACATTCTCATAGTGTTATATAATACCTTGGCAGTATAACTCCTTTAAAATCTCATGCATAGGCCAGGCACAGTGGCTCAAGCCTATAATCCCAGCACTTTGGGAGGCCAAAATGAGAGAATTGCCTGAGCCCAGGGGTTCGAGACCAGCCTGGGCAACTAGGTGAGACCTCATCTCTACAATAAATCAAAAAATTAGCTGGGCATGGTGGCGTGTGCCTATAGTTCCAGCTACTTGGAAGGCTGAGGAGGAAGGATTGCTTGAACCCAGGCTGAGTCTGCAGTAGCCTTGCGTATGCCACTGCACTCCAGCCTGGGAGACAGAGTGAGACTCCAGCGCACACACACAAAAAAATCTCATGTATAAACTGGATGCAGTGACTCATGCCTGCAATCCCAGCACTTTAGAAGGTTGAGGTGGGAGGATCGTTTGAGCCCAGGAGTCCAAGACCAGCTTGAACAACATAACAAGACCTTGGCTCTACAAAAATTTTTTAAAAATTAGCCTGGCTACTTGGCTAATTAGTTCCAACTGCTCGGGAGGCTAAATGTTCTTCCAATCTTTTGCTAATTTCATGATCCAAAATTAAGGATAGAACTCAACAGTGCTTTTTTCTTCTTCAGGAAGTGTTTTGGATCACAGTCTGGAAAGCCTCATCCACCGCCTTCGTGGTTTGTGTGACAACATGGAACCTGAGACTTTCCTTGACCATGAGATGGTATTTCTTCTTAAGGGCCAGCAAGCCAGCCCATTTGTCCTAAGGGCCCGCCGCTCTATGGACAAGGCAGGGGCACCCTGGCATCTGCGCTACCTGGGACAGCCAGAAATGGGAGACAAGAACCGTCATGCCTTAGTGCGCAACTGCGTGGACATTGCCACATCTGAAAACCTCACTGACTTCTTGATGGAAATGGGCTTTCGCATGGACCATGAGTTTGTTGCCAAGGGACACTTGTTCCGTAAGGGCATCATGAAGATTATGGTGTACAAGATTTTCCGCATCCTGGTGCCAGGAAACACAGACAGCACTGAGGCCCTGTCGCTCTCCTATCTTGTGGAACTAAGTGTTGTTGCACCAGCTGGGCAGGACATGGTCTCAGATGACATGAGGAACTTTGCTGAGCAGCTGAAACCTCTGGTACACCTAGAGAAAATAGACCCCAAAAGGCTCATGTGACTAAGAGGGTCTGTCCACCTTTGGGACCTGTCCTCGCTTGTTAGGAAAAGATGTCTTCAATTACCCATGTCACCATTGCCAGCCAGGCATTCTTCCTTCAGGATAGAGGACAGGGAGAATTTAGTGTGGTTCTTTGTACTGTTTTCTTCATGTGGGAATTTCACTGTCATGAGAGCCTTTCTGTAGAAGACTCAGGATAACATGGAGAATCTATGTAATCTTTCTGCCTAAAGAAGGAAAACTGGAATAAATCAGCTTTTAGAAAAAAAAATCTTGTAATTTTTTGGAATTTGTGTATAAGGTTTGCAATGCAGAGGCAGTGAGCCTGTGTTTTATGGTAATAAAAACTTTGAAGAGAAATGACTGTATAATTCTAATGCTTTATTCCCTTACCCTTCTAATTTGGGGTGGATTCATTACCAGTTGGAGCATAAAAATGATAATTCCTAGCTTTGTGTGTATGTGTGTGTGTTTTTTGTTTTGTTTTGTTTTGTTTTTTGATTTGGAGTCTCACTCTGTCGCCCATACTGGAGTGCAGTGGCCACTCCCGGCCACCGCAGCCTCGACCTGCTGGGCTCCGGCGATCCTTCCGCCTCAGCCTT
>NW_007253382.1:66080-66700 GCF_000164805.1 Carlito syrichta
CCATGGGCTCAGGCAATCCACTCACCTCAGCCTCCCAAAGGCGCAGGATTACAGGCTGAGCCACCGAGCCTGACTATGTCCTTATATTTTTTACTTTTTGTAAATGGATGTATATGAGATAGATTTATAAAAATATTTCATATGTACTTGTTTATGACCTTTTTTCCCATTAATTTTTTTTTTTTTTTTTTGAGTTGGAGTCTCACACTTGTCAACCAGGCTGGAGTATAGTGGCGTGATCACGGTCACCGCAACCTCACCCAGCTGGGCTCAGTTGATCCTTCTGCCTCAGCCTTCTAAGTAGCTGGAACTACAGACACACACCACCATACCTGGCTTATTTTTTGATTTATTGTAGAGAGAGGTCTCACCAAGTTGCCCAGGCTGCCCATTTATCATTAACATCTTTCCAGGACATTTGTCCATTGTCTCCTTTTATTGAAAAAATAAAAAGCTCATTCATTGAGCTCTCATCATATGTTGGTGCTATCCTAAGTGCTTTAAGTATGTTAAAACATCTATTTTGTTCGTGACCCGCCTGGGCAGCGAGACCTCATCTCTACAATAAATTAAAAAATCAGCCGGGCGTGGTAGCGCATGCCTATAATTCCGGCTACTTG
>NW_007253382.1:66781-67651 GCF_000164805.1 Carlito syrichta
GACTCCAACTCAAAAAAAAAAAAAACACATCTATTTTGTAAACAAGGAAACTGAGGTGCAGAGAGAGTAATTAACTTTCCTTGGGCTATACAGCTACTCATTTGTAGAGAGCTGGTACTTAAATATTGACAGTAGGGTACAGGGCTCACACCTGTAGTCCCAGCACTTTGGGAGGCAGAACTTGAGACCAACTTTGGCATTGTGGTGAGACCCCCCCCCAACTCTACAAAAGAAAAAAGAAAAAAAAATTTAAAAATAGGCCGGACATGTTGTCTAATGCCTGTAATTCTAGTACTTTGGGATGCTGAGGCAGGAAGATTGCTTGAGCCCAAGAGTTACAGACCAGCCTGGGCAACATAGTACGACCTCATCTCTACAAAAAAAATTTAAAAAAATTAGCTGGATATGGTGGCATACGCCTGTAGTCTCATCAACTTGGGAGACTGAGGCAGAATCACCTGAGCCCAGGACGCATGACCATGCCACTGCACTCCATCCTAGGTGACAGAGTGAGACCCCCAACTCAAAATTGAAAGCAAATATTGACAATTATTACTATTTGTATTTCATCACATGGATTTGTCATGAATTATTTAATTGCTCTTATACTTTTGTTTGAGTCAGGATCTCACTGTGTCACTCGGGCTGGAGTACAGTGGCATGATCACAGCTCCCTGCAGCCTTGACCTCCTGGGCTTAGGCAATCCTTCAGCTTCAGCCTCCCAAGTAGCTGGGACTACAGGTGCGTGCCATCACACCTGGATAATTCTTTAAAACATTTTTGGGTTCACAATAGCAAGAACCTGGAAACAACCATGCTGCCCATCAAAAGAGGACTGGATTTTAAAAATGTGGTACATATACACGATG
>NW_007253382.1:68440-76059 GCF_000164805.1 Carlito syrichta
TCCCTGCTGGGCTCTGGCGATCCTTCTGCCTCAGCCTTCCAAATAGCTGGAACTACAGGCGTGAGCTACCATGCCCAGCTCATTTTTGATTTATTGTAGAGATGAGGTCTCGCCAAGTTGCCCAGGCAGGTCTCGAACCTGTGGGCTCAGGCAATCCATTCACCTCAGCCTCCCAAAGCGCAGGATTACAGGCTGAGCCCCCGAGCCCGACTGTGCCAGCTACTTGGAATGCTGAGGAGGAAGGATCTCTGAGCCCAGCAGGTCGAGGCTGTGGTGACTGTGAGCGTGCCACTGCACTCCAGCCTGGGAGACAGAGTAAGACTCCAACACACACACACAAAAATAATTTGCCGGTCATAGTGACACATGCCTATGGTTCTAGCTACTTGGAAGTCTGAAGCAGAAGGATCTCTTGAGCCCAGCAGATCAAGGCTACAGTGACTGGGAGCATGCCCTTTAGCCTGGGTGACAGAGTGAGACTCCAACTCAAAAAAAACCAAAAACATTTTTTTGAGAGATGAGATCTCACTATATTGCCCAGGTTGGTCTTGAGCTCTTAGACTCAAGTAATCTTTCTACCTCAACCTTCCAAAGTGCTGTGATTACAGGCCACAGGCGTGAGCCACCATGCCCAGCCTGATTCCTAACATTTTGGATTTTTAGTTTGATCCCAATTTTTTGCTTTTATGAACAATTCTGTAGAGTTAGTGCCTTTTTTTTTTTTTTTTTTTTTTCAGAGTCTCACTCTGTCATCCAGGCTGGAGTATAGTGGCATGCTCACGGCCACCGCAGCCTCGAACTGCTGGGCTTAGGTGATCCTTCCATTTTAGCCTTCCAAGTAGCTGGAACCACAGGTGCACGCCACCACGCCCAGCTGAGTTTTTATTTGTTGTAGAGATGAGGTCTCTCCATGTTGCCCAGGCTGTTCTTGAACCTGTGGGCTCAGGCAATCCTCTTGCCTCTGCCTCCCCAAGTGCTGGGATTACAAGTAGGTGTAAGCCACTGCACCTAGATGTGTTAGTGCTTTTAATTAAATATTTTTTGACATCTGTGATTAATCTTTTTTGTTTGTTTTTTTTTTGAGTTAGAGTCTCACTCTGTCGCCCAGACTGTAGTGTAGAGGCCGCTCCCGGCCACCGCAGCCTCGACCTGCCGGGTTCCGGCGATCCTTCCGCCTCAGCCTTCCGAGTAGCCGGAATTACAGGCATGTGCTACCACGCCCTGCTGATTTTTTTGATTTATTGTAGAGATGAGGTCTTACTGCCCAGGTGGGTCTTGAACCCGCGGGCTGAGGCAATCCACTCACCTCAGCCTCCCAAAGGTGCGGGATTACAGGCTGACCCACTGAGCCCGGTTTATGATTATTCTTTAGGATAAATTCTAGGGAGTTACTGAGTAAGAGGGCATAAACTATTTTAAGACTTCTGCCATGCATTGCAAATATCATCCAGAAATATCCCAATTTCACTCTTTTTTTTTTTTTTTTGAGTTGGAATCTCATTCTTTTCGCCCAGGCTGGAGTGCAGTGGCATGCCCATGGTCACTGCAGCCTCGACCTGTTGGGTTCAGGCGATCCCTCTGCCTCAGCCCTTCAAGTAGCTGGAACTACAGACGTACTCTACTATGCCTGGTCAGTTTTTGTGATTTTTATTATAGAGACAAGGCCTTGCCAAGTTGACCAGGCTGGTCTCGAACCTGCAGGCTCAGGTAATCCACTTGTCTCAGCTTCCCAAAGTACTGGGATTACAGGCTGAGTCACCTTGCCTGGCCTTCAGTTTCACTCTTACTGGCTGTAAATGAAGTTGCCAACACTGGGTGTTACCATGAAATTTCCTTTTTCTCATTTGATGGTAAATGATAATTGGTTTTAATTTTTTATTTTATTTATTTATTTATTTACTTTTTTGAGTCATAGTCTCACTCTGTCACCCAGACTGGAGTGCAGTGGCGTGCTCACGGCCACCACAGCCTCCACCTGCTGGGCTCAGACAATCCTTCCACCTCACAGGTCGCACCAGCACACCTTGGCTAATTTTGTTTTTTTTTTTTTTTTTTGAGTCGGAGTCTCACTCTGTCCTCCAGGCTGGATTGTAGTGGCACGCTCACGGCCACAGCAGCCTCGACTTGCTGGGTTCAGGGTGTACTTCCACCTCAGCCTTCCAAGTAGCTGGAACTACAGGCACACACCACCACACCCAGCTAATTTTTTTATTTATTGTTGAGATGAGGTCTCGCCAAGTTGCCCAGGCTGATCTCAAACCCATGGGCTCAAGCAATCCTCTCACCTTGGCCTCCCAAAATGCTGGGATTACAGGCATGAGCCACTGCCCCTAGCAAATGTAACAATTCTTAGTGGATAAATGTTGACTTTTAATACTTGTAGTAGGTAGGGTTTTTCAATATTCTGGAGAGAGTGTAGTTTGCTAAAAAGTGTAGGTTACTTAGAATTTTCATTCCCTTCTGGAACCTCCACTTAATTATCATCTCAGTTGAGCTGCATTGGATAGCTCTTAATTCTCTTTGATCTCAGTTTGACACTTGAAAGATGATATGATCAAAGCATCCTTTTTTGGGGCTGTGAGTAACAGAAAACCTATCCAAAACTGCCTTAAGCAGTGAGGATGGTATTATCTCACCTAATGATAAACCCCAAGATGAGATATCTCCCAGCTTGGTTAGCTTGATGTTCTACCAGCTCTGAGATGCTATTCTGGACTTTCCCCTACTGATTTCTAAACCAGTTCCCTTCACCCCTACCACCCCACATTGCAGATTGCAGTAGGGAGTACATTATTTTTTTCAGTCTTGCTGAATTAAACAGAAGTGAGTAAATCTCACATCTCCTTTCACAGTATACAGTAATGATTCAGGCAAGGCCGTCTTGTCGTTTTCCCTTTTATTTCTAAATTCTACTCTCATTCCCTCTGTGTTATAGGCCCACGCTCTAATATGTTCAATGTATGTTTGTGATGCCTGTCTTGTAAAATAAGTAGAGGTATGTGAATATGTTCAATTCATTAAACTACATTAAACTGTTTTGGTTTTTCATTTAAGTTTTTTCAACATTTTGCTAATTCTGGATGTGAAGGTGATCTGGCTGTAACACCTGTCACCCTATGGTCCCCAGGGTTGATTTGGCTTATCTGGCTGGTTAGATGGGTGTTCCCCTTCCTCCCTCACTGATTTATGCGCATCCCTCCTGAAGCTGCACGCTGAGTCGAAGAGAACACCCATTCTTGGATCTTTAGTCAAGGGTATACGAGCAGCTATGCTCCCCTGATGCAGCCTCCAAACAAACTCTCCATAGTTTGCTAATTCTATGACCCAGGGTGAAAGATGGGACTCAGTGGTGCTTTTTCCCTCTTCAGGAAGTATTTTATTTATTTATTTATTTATTTGAGTTGGAGTCTCACTCTGTCACCCAGTCTGGAGTGCAGTGGCCGCTCCCGGCCACCGCAGCCTCGACCTGCTGGGCTCCGGCGATCCTTCCGCCTCAGCCTTCCAAGTAGCTGGAATTACAGGAATGCGCTACCATGCCCGGCTGATTTTTTGATTTATTGTAGAGACGAGGTCTCGCTGCCCAGGCAGGTCTCGAACCCACGGGCTCAGGCAATCCACTCACCTCAGCCTCCCAAAGGCGCGGGATTAAAGGCTGAGCCACCGAGCCGGCTAGGAAGTATGTAGATTACAGTTTGGAAATCCTTCTCCCCACCTTTGTGGTTTGAGACCTTCCTTGACCCTGAGATGGTGTTCCTCTTTAAGGGCCAGCAGGCCAGCCCATTTGTTCTAAGTGCCTGGCACAAATTTATAATGCAATAAGTGATATTGTGCTACACATTTTGTTCCTTTTCTTACTTTTCTTTTGAGTCAGAATCTCACTCTGCCGCCCAGGCTGGAGTGCAGTGGCACGCTCATGGCCACCGCAGCCTCGACCTGCTGGGCTCAGGTGATCCTTCCGCCTCAGTCTTCCAATTAGCTGGAACTACGGGCTCGCACCACCACGCCCGGCTAAGTTTTTGATTTATTGAGAGATGAGGTCTCGCCAAGTTGCCCAGGCTGGTCTCAAACCTGTAGGCTCAGGCAATCCTCTCACCTCAGCTTCCCAAAGTGCCAGAATTATAAGTGTGAGCCACCACACGCCTGGCTAGAAGCTGAATTTCAAATCAGGCAGTCCATCTCCAGAATCCGGGCACACAACCACTGTGTATCATATTCAACTATCATATTTAACTCTTTTAGTCTCTTGATGATAGAAGCCTAGTGAAAGGACACAGAGCCCAAAATGGAATTTCTCTGGTCTCTTCAAGCTCATACAGGACAATAAGCCTTTCCTTGAACCCTGGGCAAGTCACAAGACATTTTGATTAACAGCTCCTGAAGCATTTGTCTTCCAGCTATGGGATCTGCCCCTCTCATCTATGTGGCCGGCCCACCCATCCATCCAGTCGTAATGGAGGTCAGAGACAGACCCCATCTCGGGGGCAACAGTTCCTGTGCTTACCTGCCTCTTCGTGATGACATGAAACACCCAATCACCTTAACGACCTGCCTGCATCAAAGGAAACATTTAAAAAGCATTCAACCTTAAGCAGCGGCTGCCATGCTTTCTTTTTTTTTTTTTTTGAGTTGGAGTCTCACTCTGTCGCCCAGACTGGAGTGCAGTGGCCGCTCCCGGCCACCGCAGCCTCGACCTGCTGGGCTCCGGCGATCCTTCCGCCTCAGCCTTCCAAGTAGCTGGAACTACAGGCGTGCGCTACCATGCCCGGCTAATTTTGTAGAGATGAGGTCTCGCCTGCCCAGGCGGGTCTCGAACCCGCGGGCTCAGGCAATCCACTCACCTCAGCCTCCCGAAGGCGCGGGATTACAGGCTGAGCCACCGAGCCCAGCTGCCGTGCTTTCTTTAAGCTTTGGCCCGCTCCCAATCTCAGGGAGGTGAACCAACCCTCTTTCACTCTCCAATCTATTTTCTAAATTAACTGTATTTTCCAGTCTAACTTCTGTGCAATTCTTTGCTTCATTCCCATGGCACCAGCCTATCAGCACCCTCCTTCACCCTAACACCTAGATTCCCTTTAACTCTTTTTTTTTTTTTCTGAGTCAGAATCTCACTCTGTTGCTCAGGCTGCAGTGGAGTGGCATGGTCATGATCACTGCAGCCTCGACCTGCTGGGCTCAGGTGATCCTTCTGATTCAGCCTTCCGAGTAGCTGGAACTATAGGAGTGCGCCACCACGCCCAGCCATGTGGACAAGAACTCACATCCACATCCTTACCAGTCCTTGTAGTTAGCCATCTTTCTAAATTTTGTCATTTTGATGGATGTGAGGTGACAACTCTTGACTGTTTTGATTTGCATTTCTCTGATTATAATTAAATTTAAGCCTTTTTTCATTTACTTTTTCTGTATGTGACAGAATTTTGTATGTGACAGTATTATATAGACTTTTTTAGTATGTGAAACTAAGGTATTTCTATTTTTTGCCCTTTTTTTCTATTTAATTTCCTGTCTTATTGTTTTGCAGGAATCCTTATATATTCTAGAAATTAACCCTTTGCTATCTTGTTTATTTTTGAGACAGAGTATCACTCTGTCACCCAGGCTGGAGTGCAGTGGTGCAATCATAGCTCACTGCAGCCTTGAATTCCTGGGTTCAAGTGACTCTTCCACCTCAGATTTCTGAGTAGGTAGGTCTACAGGTGTACGCCACCATGCCTGGATAATTTTTTTTTTTTTTTGGTAGAGATGAGGTCTCATTATGTTGCCCAGTTTAGTCTCAAGTAATCCTCCTGCCTCTGCCTCCCAAAGTGTTGGGATTACAGGCGTGAGTCACCATGCCCAGATAATTCTTTATTCTAAACATTGCAAATATCTTCTCTCAGTCTGTTACCTTCCTCTTAACTTTGCGATGTCATTAATTAAGCAACTGTCCTAAGTTTTGACCTTGTGACTTGGAGTCTTGTTAAAAAACCTTCATTTACCGCTAAGTAAGATACATTTTTCTACATTTTCTTTTCTTTTTTTTTTTTTTTGAGTTGGAGTCTCACTCTGTCGCCCAGACTGGAGTGCAGTGGCCGCTCCCGGCCACCGCAGCCTCGACCCACTGGGCTCCAGCGATCCTTCCGCCTTAGCCTTTCGAGTAGCCGGAATTACAGGCGCGCGCTACCACGCCCGGCTGATTTTTAATGTATTGTAGAGATGAGGTCTTGCTGCCCAGGCAGGTCTCGAACCCGCGGACTCAGGCAATCCACTCACCTCAGCCTCCCAAAGGCGTGGGTTTACAGGCTGAGCCACCGAGCCTGGCTTACATTTTCTTATATTGGCTTTAAAGTTTTAACTTTCACATTTAGGTCTCTAATCTATTTGGAGTCCATCTTCTATATGGTTTCAAGAAAAAAAATCCAGCTTTCTTCTTCCTACAGTGAAACAGTTTTTCCATCACCATCTAAAAAACAATCTTCTCAGTGCTTTGTGGTGTCACCTTGTCACGTATTATGTTTCCATGTATATACTTTATTTTTAAGCTCTCCATTCTGTTTCATTGGTCTATTTCTTTGTTTCAGTGCCAGCAACACAATGTTTTTATTACTGAGGCTTTGTGGTAGAGCCAGTTCTACCAGTAGGGCAAGTACTCATACTTTTTTTATCCTTAGAATATACACAGCAGCTGGGCATGGTGGCTCAAGCCATAACCCCAGCTACTTGGGAGGCTGAGATAGGAGAATTGCCTGAACCCAGGAGTTTAAGGCTGCAATGAGCTATGATCTAGTCACTGCACTCCAGCCTGGCGACAGAGTAAGATTCTGTCTCTTTAAAAAAAAAAAGAGTGGCCGATATGGTGGCTCACGACTATAATCTCAGCACTTTGGGAAGCTGAGGTGAGAGGGTTGCCTGAGTCTGCAGGTTCGAGACCAGCCTGGGCAACTTGGTGAGACCTCATCTCTACAGTAAATAAAAAAGTAGCCGATCTTGTTGGCATGTGCCTGTAGTTCCAGCTACTTGGAAGGCTGAGGTAGAAGGATCACCTGAGCCTAGCAAGTCAAGCCTGCAGTGGCTGTGAGCATGCCACCGCACTTCAGCCTGGGCAACAGAATGAGACTCCATCTCAAAAAAAAAGTACTTAACTTTCATAGTCCTTTATTCTTTCATATTTGTTTTATTTATTTGTTTGGTTTTTTTTTTGAGTTGGAGTTTCACTCTGTCACCCAGGCTGGAGTGCAGTGTCATACTCACAGCTACCACAGCCTCAACCCGCTGGGCTCAGGCAATCCTTCCACCTTATCCTTCCAAGTAGCTGGAACTACAGGCATGTGCCACCATGCCTGACTAATTTTTTTATTTATTGTAGAGATGAGATCTTGCTATATTGTCCAGGCTGTTCTTGAACCCTTGGGCTCAGGCAGTCCTCTTGCCTCAGCTTCCAAAAGTGCTGGAATTACAGGTGTGAGCCACCATACCTGGCCTCATATTTGTTTAGAGTAAATTTTAGTTTCTCAGCATTTCTACTGGAATTTTATTGGAATTTCATTGAATTATGTGTAGATTAATATGGGAGAGAGCCAGGCTCGGTGGCTCAGCCTGTGATCCCGCGCCTTTGGGAGGCTGAGGTGAGTGGATTGCCT
>NW_007253382.1:76225-88856 GCF_000164805.1 Carlito syrichta
GGGTGACAGAGTGAGACTCCAACTCAACAACAACAACAACAACAAAAATGGGAGAGAACTAACTTCTTTGCATGAAGCACTCCCCAGAATTCAGTGCTGACTTTTTTTCTTTTTAATGGAAGAGTCTCATTCCATCACCCAGGCTGGAGTGCAGTGGCATGCTCATGGCCACCTCAGCGTCGACCTGCTGGACTCAGCCAATCCTTCCACCTCAGCCTTCCAAGTAGCTGGAACTACAGGCGTGCACTACCATGCCCGGCTAATTTTTTATTTATTGTAGAGGTGAGGTCTTGCCAAATTACCCGAACTGGTCTCAAACCCGTGGGCTCAGGCAATCCACTCGCCTCAGCTTCCCAAAGGCCTGGGATTACAGGTTGAGCCACTGAGCCCAGCTTGGTTGACTTCCTGCATCTCTTTCAAGTCTCTGCTAAAATGTCAGAGAAGCTTTCCCTGAGCACCCAAAATTTAGTAGCACACTCATTCCCTATCATTTTCTATTCTTTATCCCTTGATCTTATTTAATTTTTTCATAGCACTTATTACTACCTGACTTTATTTACTGCTTCTCTACTAGAATGTAAAATAAGTAAGGGCAGGTGCTTTGTTTTGTTTCCTGCCGTTCACTAGCACCCCAAGCAGTGCCTGGCCTATGGTAAGCGCTGAATATTTGCTAGACAGTGAATAAAATCTTTAAACTCTTGAGATTACCCCACGTGTGACATTTTTTCAGGTATTTTTATGTCTCTGAATAGAGTTTAAATTTTTTCTTAATAAATTTCTTAGGCATTGCCTTTAGGCCAGTTACTATAAACTGTAGTTGCTGTAGTCAGCAAACTACACCCATGCATGCCAGCTTGCTGCTGTAAATAGTTTTTTTTTCTTTGAGTCAGAGTCTCACTTGTCACTTAGGGTGGAATGCAGTGGCATGATCATGGCCACTGCAGCCTTAGCCTGCTGGGGTCAGGCAATCCTTCTGCCTCAGCCTTCCAAGCAGCTGGAACTACAGGCACATGCAACCGTGCCAGCTGATTTTTTGATTTATTATAGAGACGAGGTCTTGCCAAGTTGCCCAGGCTGCTCTCAAACCCTCGAGCTCAGACAATCCTCTCATCTTGGCATCCCAAAGTGCTGGGATTACAGGCATGAGCCACCCCACCCAGCAGGTAAATAAACTTTTATTGGAACACATCTACATTCATTTATTTAAATACTGTCTATGGCAGCTTTTGTACTACACCATCAGATTTGAGTAGCTGCAATCAAGACCATGTGGCCCTCAAAGTGGAAAATATATAGTCTTGTCCTTTACAAAAAAAGTTTGCCAATCTCTGCAATACACCATGAGGATGGTTTAATTTCTGCTATTGATAGTATATTTTAATTATATTTTTCAGATGATTATTCCTGGTATAGAACACGTGATTTTTGTGAGTTTTTTTCCTGCTCTTTCAGATTTGCTTAATTACTCTCTTATAATTCTAGTAGTTTGCCTGCTGATTCTGTTTTTTGTTTTTCCATATAGACTGTCATATCATTTGGCAAGCAATTGTATCTCTTCTCTTCCTATTTTCACATACCCTCTTTCACCTAAAATGATTGGCCAGATTTTCCAATACTCTAGGTAGCATTAGTGTTAATAATGACCTTAGTCCTGGCCAGGCTCGGTGGCTAAGCCTGTAATCCCAACACTTTGGGAGGCCGAGGTGAGTGGTTTGCCTGAACCTGCAGGTTCGACACCAGCCCAGGCAACTTGGCGAGGCCTCGTCTCTACAATAAATCAAAAATTAGCCGGGTGTGGTAGCATGTGCCTGTAGTTCTGGCTACTTGGAAGGCTAAGCGGTGGAAGGATCGCTGGAGCCCAGCAGGTTGATGCACTCCAGCTTGGGCGACAGAGTGAGACTCCAATTCAAAAATAATAATAATAACAATAATGAGCTTAGTTCTGATCTTAATGCTAATGCATCAGGTATGTCTACAAAGTATGGAAAAAATTATGAAATTTTTAAAATCCCTTTTTTCATTAATGTGGTTAATTATACTGACAGTTTCTGCTGTTGAGCTATCATTCTATTCCTGTCTCACTCTGTTGCCCAGACTGGAGTATAGTGGCACCATCACAGCTCACCACAGTCTTGACCTCCTGGGCTCAAGCGATCCTTCCTCCTCAGCCTCCCAAGTTGTTGAGACTACAGGCACGTGTCACCATGACCGGCTTAATTTTTTATTTTTTGTAGAGACAAAGTCTTGCTATGTTGTCTAGGCTGGTCTCAAGCTCCTAGGCTCAAGCAATCCTCCCATCTTGGCCTCCCAAAATGTTGGGATTACAGGTGTGAGCCACCATGCCCAGCCTGAAGTGTATTAATCTTTAGCAGTGAACAAACAGGTCTGCTGCCTTTTCCTTGGATGCAACTCCGTGCTTTTGCTTGTGTAATTATCTTTCATAATACTCTTTCACCTTTGCCTTTTCTACACATCTCTGCCTATATGACTCCTACACAACCAAAAATCCAGATCAAACAGTGGACAGCATGTAACACAGCGGTTGAGAGCTCAGGCTGGAGAGATAAATGTAGGTTCCCATTTTAGCCAGGCCACTTACTAATTGCATGACCTGGGTCATGTTGTATTACCTCAGAGAATCCATTTCCTCATGTGTCAAATGAGAATAATAGTAATACCTTCATCACAGGAGGATACAACAAGCTAAACTGTGGGAAGACTTTTGACACAGAACTTGATAGGTCACCAGAATGTTTCCTTTCTGTCGTTCTGTGATCACTCCTGAACCACAAGAAGGTCTTTCCTCTGACCTCTGACTTTTGACAGCAGCTAAGTAGCATCACTCATTTTACATTTCATAATTTTCCCTGTGTAGTCGTTCTATGTGTATATATTTTGGCTTCTAACTCTACCATTTATTAACTGTTTGAATCTTGGGCAAGTTCTGTAAACTCCCAGAAAGTCTATTTTTTTTCCATCTGTAAACAAGCATAATAACAACACTTATTTCATAGAGTTGTCACATAAATGATCAATATACATAAAGGCCTAGCAGAGTGCTTGGCACACAGTGCTTAATACCTGTTAGTTATTTTCAATTTTAGTATTATTAACAAGACTGTATGTTTCCTAAGGGTTGAGGAACTGTGTTTTGTAGTATAGCTTAATGGTTAAGAGCACACACCAGGCCAGACTCAGTGGCTCAACCTATAATCCTCGCACTTTGGGAGGCTGAGGAAAGTGGATTGCCTGAGCCCATGGGTTTGAAACCAGCCCAGGCAACTTGGCAAGACCTTGACTCTACAATTAAAAAAAATTAACCGGGCATGGTAGCATGCCTGTAGGTTCTAGCTACTTGGAAGGCTGAGGCAGAAGGATCACTGGAGTCCAGCAGGTCGATGCTGGGGTGGCGGTGACTGTGCCACTGCACTCCAGCCTGGGTGATGGGATGAGAATCCGCCTGAAAAAAAAAAAAGAGAGAGAGCACAGACTTTGGTATCTTGAGTACAAATGTAAATGCTACTGCAAGTGTGTTATTCAGGCTGGAGAAACCTCCCTGGGCCTCAGTTATCTCGTTTGCAAAGTGAGTATGATCATAGAACCCTGTTCCTAAAGATTACTGTAGAGATTAAATGAGCTCATTTAGTACACTGCTTGGCATAAATACTGATTTATTGATCAATTATGTGCCAGTCACTGTGCTAACTCTTTTATTTAGCACTGCTGTGAATATGAACCCTATAACCCCTACCTAGCTTAGTACTACTCATATAATAATCTTTCAAATATTTGTTGAATGAATGAGTGAATTAGTGAATGCTGACTTGTAGACCAAAAGAATCTTGCCTACGTAAGCTGTTTTGTCTGAGGCTAACATTCCTCATTCCTGGTCAGTGAGTTGGCGTGCAAGTCGTGAGGCCCAACGTATGTTAAGAAATAGGAGGAGATTATGGAGAGGGGAGATTTCAGACCCTTGCCTTTTTACTCTAGTAAAATCACTCATACATTAGTGCTCTAAAGTATTTCTCAGAACTAAATAAATGAATGTTTAAAACTTGCTCTAGCCGGGCTCGGTGGCTCAGCCTGTAATACCACGCCTTTGGGAGGCTGAGGTGAGTGGATTGCCTGAGCCCATGGGTTCGAGACCCGCCTGGGCAGCGCGACCTCATCTCTACAATAAATCAAAAGATCAGCCGGGCGTGGTAGCACATGCCTGTAATCCAGCTACTTGGAAGGCTGAGGCGGAAAGATCGCCAGACCCCAGTAGGTCGAGGCTGTGGTGGCCAGGAGCGGCCACTGCACTCCAGTCTGGGTAACCGAGTGAGACTCCAACTCAAAAAAACAAACAACAACAACAAAAAAAAACAAAAAAAACTTGCTCTAGGTAAAAATGTTAAAATTTATAACATTCAGGGTCAATGGAGAACATGGAGTAAGTAGCACATTTTTGGAGGAAATAAAAATCAATGCAACTGTTCTTCAGGACACTTTGTTTAAGAAAATAACAGACTGCTCACAAAGCTTTTGTTTAAGGTTGGTCATCATGATGTATATGATAGCAAAAAATGGAAATAATCTCGATGTCTAATGAAAGGGGATGAAATAATTAAATGATACTTCATCCATACAATAAAATATATTGATGCCATTCAAAACGAATTCATGGAAATGAACTTAATGACATGGAAAAATATTCCAGATAGTTAACTTGTTAACTGTGTGACCTTAGGCAATTACTTAACTCCTCTGCTTCAGTCACCTCATCATTAAATGGGAATACTAATATTGTCTTTCTTTTTTTGTTTGTTTGTTTTTGAGTTGGAGTCTCACTCTGCTGCCCAGGCTGGAGTGCAGTGGCACGCTCGTGGTCACCCCAGCGTCGACCTGCTGGGTTCAGGCCATCCTTCTGCCTAAACCTTCCAAGTAGCCGGAACTACAGGCACACACTACCATGTCTGGCTAATTTTTTTGATTTTATTGTAGAGACGAGGTCTCACCAAGTTGCCCAGACTGATCTCGAAACCCTAGGCTCAAGCATTCCTCTCGCCTCGGCTCCCCAAAGTGCTGGGATTACAGACTTCAGCCACCATGCCCAGCCAATATTGTCTTTCTTATAGGGTTATCATGAGACTTTTTTTTAGTTTGCATCTCACTCTGTCATCTAGGCTGGAATGTGAATGCAGTGGCACCATCACTGCTCACTGCAGCCTCAGTCTCCTGGGCTCAGATGATCCTTCCATCTCACCCTCTGGAGTAGCTGACACTACAGGTATGTGCCATCATGTCTGACTAATTTTTTTCTTTTTTTGTAAAGACAAAGTCTCACTTGTTGCCCAGGCTGGTCTCAAACTCTTGGGCTCAAGTAATCCTCCCACCTTCACCTCCCAAAGTGCTGGGGATTACAAGTGGGCCCCTGGATTACAAGTGAGCTACTTGGAAGGCTGAGGCGGAAGGCTCACCTGAGCCCAGCAGGTTGAGGTGGCGGTGGCCATGATAGTGCCACTGCCCGCCAGCCTGGGTGACAAGAGTGAGACTCCAACTAAAAAAAAAAAAATTTATCATAGTCCATAGTAAGTATTATGTAAATATAAGCTGTAATTAATATTATATTAAAAGTTTAAAAACAATGTGTGCAGTATGCTTTTTCTTTATAAAACATGTACATAGACAAAATGATCTGAAAGTAAATACTTCAAAGTGTTAATAGTTATTGCTTGGTGTTGGTAACATGCTGACATTTTTATTCTTTTTTTTTTTTGAGTCAGAGTCTCACTGTCACCCAGGCTGGATGCAGTGGCACGCTCACGGTCATGCAGCCGCAACCTGCTTGGCTCAGGCGATCCTTCTGCCGCAGCATTTCAAGGAGCTGGAACTACAGGTGCATGCCACTACACTCAGCAAATTTTTTGATTTATTGTATGAGACGAGGTCTCACCAAGTTGCCCAGGCTGATTTTGAACCCCTGAACTTAGGCAATCCTCTCGCCTCTGTCTCCCATAGTGATAGGATTACAGGTGTGAGCCACCACGCCCAGCCTGCCTCTCTTTTCTTATGATGAATGCATATTTCTTGTGTAACTTAAAATATCATAGCAGCATTTTTTAAAAAAGAAAAAGGGCCAGACACAGTGGCTCACACTTATAATCCCAGCACTTTGGGAGGCCAAGGCAGGTGGATTGCTTGAGCCCAGGAGTTTGAGACCAGCCTAGGCAGCATAGCAAGACCTCGTCTCAAACAAAACAAAACAAAAACAAAAACAAAAAAAACAGGAAAAGATGACTGCTTTAGTAGAAGAATAAGGATGTCTGAGATTTTCCACCTTGCCTGTGTCCTGCTTTTTAGCCCATGCTGCCAGTTTACCAATGTGGGGAGTAGTCAGCCTTCTTCATTAGCTTTGAAAGGTATCCACCTTCTTTTCAGATGGGAGAGGATCCCAGGATGCCCTTAGGCTTACAGCTGGAAGCAACAATATAGAACCTACACTGAGCTCTAGAGGTGGACAGGATGTGAGTCACCACACCGGCCTTCTGCCAAGTTGACTGTCATTATTTCTGTGTTTTTCCTTGGTGTGTAAATGTGAACTGATGAGACTAATTTAGAAAAACAAACAAATATATCAGAAGATAAACATATAAATAAGTAGTTCCCTTCAAAGTTTGTCTTGGGAAACTACATACTTATATAAAAAAAATTTACTATTGTTCAAATAACTTTTTGGATTTTGGTGGGAGAAACATCAAACCGATTGATTTCAAAATCAGTTTATATGAAATATTTTTCTAGCTTCTAATTCATTAAAACCGTGATACCCAGTCCTTTAAAAAGTGCAGTAAAATGCTACAGTGCTGAGTCGTTTCGTGTTTGCTTCAGATTCTGTCCCCCTGTGACATGCAGGTCCTGAAATAACTTAAGAGAGGATGCTGGAACATCCAGAAGCCAGGAAATGATGTGAGTTGTAAAGATAATCTTACCTGAGAGGAAAACCCAGAGAAGGAGGAGGAGGAGGAGAAATACATGGCTAGTTCTCAGCCTTCTTAGCTGCCATGAACAGTTCTCAACGTGAATTTGTGGCCTGCGGTATTAAACATGTTCTCTTGTGACTGTGGAACATAGGAAGGCATGGATACCCAAGATTCCTATTGGAGGGACTGTTGATACTCAGGGATGTGGCCATGGAATTGTCTCTGGAGGAATGGAAATGCCTGGACCCTGCTCAGCAGTTTTTGTACAGGAATGTGATGTTAGAGAATCACAGAAACCTGGTTTCCCTGGGTGAGGACAATTTCAACACACAGTTTCTATTTCATTCTAAGGATTTTATGTTCTTCCTTGGTAGAATATTTTCTGTGAATTTCTACTTTGCACAAAGCAGCTTCAGATCCCAGCTATTAAAGAACACTTAATGATTTGTTGGAAATCATTAAGGAAATTGGCCGGGCTCGGTGGCTCAACCTGTAATCCCAGCACTTTGGGAGGCTGGGCACTCTGGGAGGCTGAGGCAAGAGGCCTGAGCCTGCAGGTTCAAGACCAGCCCAGGCAACTTAGTGAGACCGCGTCTCTACAATAAAAATAAAAAAATTATCTGGGCATGGTAGTGCATGCCTATGAAATGATCTATGGCCTTCACTCCATATTAATGGTAGGTTCAGAAATTTAGGGGTATAAAATAATGTTTCCTACACCTAGAATCCAATTGCTGCCATCAATTTTTGACTCACTAGTACTGAGCTAGGATCCACAGATTTTAAATTCTTCTTAAATATTCTAAATGTTCTGTTGGGAAACAGTATTTTGGGATTAATTTTCTCTTAAAAAAATTTTTACTTTAAAAATGTGGGGTACATAGCTGAGCTCAGTGGCTCAGCCTGTAATCCCACGCCTTTGGGAGGCTGAGGTGAGTGAGTTGCCTGAGCCCGTGGGTTCGAGACCCACCTGGGCAATTTGGCGAGACCTCATCTCTACAATAAATAAAAAAAAACTAGCCAAGTGTGATAGTGCGCACCTGTAGTTCTAGCTACTTGGAAGGCTGAGGCGGAAGGATCGCTGGAACCCAGCAGGTCGAGGCTGCAGTGGCCAGGAGCAGCCATTGCACTCCAGTCTGAGCGACAGAGTGAGACTCCAACTCAAAAAAAAAAAAAAAAAAGTGGGGTACAATTCACGGTTAGGTATGTAAATGTTCATTATGCAGGTGCCCTTGTTGATGAGGTGTGCCCCCGCTCCCCTGGCAGATTCCCACTACTGCCAATCCTTTTTTTATAGTATTAAAATAATTGTTCAAGGTCCACTTGTGAGTGAGAACATGTGATACTCAGTTCTTTGTTTCTGTGATAGATCACTCAGTATTATATAGAGCTAAGTCCGTCCAAGTTGCTGTGAAGTTCATAATTTTGTCCTTATTTATGGCTGCATAATATTCCATCGTGTATATGTACCACATGTTTAAAAATCGAATCCTCTTTTGATGCACAGCACAGTGAGTTCTATGTTTTTGCTATTGTGAACAATGCTGCAATAAACAGACATGTGTAGGTTTAAAAAAAAAAAAAGTATAGAAAATGGACCTGGCGTGGTGACTCATGCCTGTAATCCCAGCATTTTGGGAAGCAGAGGCAAGAGGATTGCCTGGGCCTATGGGTTCAAGACCAGCCCGAGCAACATGACAACACCTTGTCTCTACTTGAAAGACTGGGGCAGAAGGCTTCCTTGAGCCCAAGGCAGGCATGAGCATCCCACTGCACTCCAGCCTGGGCAACAGAGTGAGACTCTGACAAACACACATACACACTAATAAGGCTGGGCATGGTGGCTCCTGCCTATAATCCCAGCATTTTGGGATGCAGAGGTGAGATGATTACTTGAGCCCATGGGTTCGAGACCAGCCTGGGCAACTTGGTGAGACCTCATCTCTACAATAAATCAAAAAATTAGCCAAATGTGGTGGCATGTGCCTGTAGTTCCAGCTACTTGGAAGGCTGAGGCAGAAGGATCACCTGAATCCAGCAAGTCGAGGCTGCGGTGGCCGTGAGCATGCCACTGCACTACAGCCTGAGTGACAGAATGAGATTCCAACTCAAAAAATAAAAATAAAATAAAGTAAAATAAATAAAGTGTAGTAAAATGGATGTTCTCACATTTCTGGCAGCATTATAAATTAGTGAAAACCCATAGGAAAGCAATTTGGAAGTAAATGTCATATGCTTCGACCAGACAGTCTAGGCTGAGGAAATAACCTACAATATGGAAAAAACTACTTGCATTTTATAATCATAAAAATCTTGAGCCTGGGCACAGTGGCTCACGCCTATAATCCCAGTACTTTGGGAGGCTGAGGTGAGAGGATTGCCTGAGCCCAGGGTTTGAGACCAGCCTGGGCAAATTGGTGAGACCTCGTCTTTACAATAAAAAAATCTTGAAACAACCTAAATGTTCCTTAAGAGTAGTTGTTGGACTGGGCTCGGTGGCTCAACCTGTAATCCCAGCACTTTGGAAGGCCGAGGTGAGTGGATTGTGTGAGCCCACGGGTTTGTGACCCGCCTGGGCAACTTGGCAAGACCTCATCTCTACGATAAATCAAAAAATTAGCCGGGCATGGTAGCGCGTGCCTGTAATTCCAGTTACTTGGAAGGCTGAGGCGGAAGGATCGCTGGAGCCCCGCAGGTCGAGGCTGCGGTTGGTGGGAGCGGCCACTGAACTTCAGTTTGGGTGACAGAGTGAGACTCCAACTCAAAAAAAAAAAAAAAAAAAAAAAAAGGATAAAATCTATGTAAGAGCCATATAAGAAAATTGATTCTGACTGGGCTCAGTGGCTCAGCCTGTAATCCCAGCACTTGGGAAGGTTGAGCCAAGTAGATTGCCTGAGCCCGCGGGTTCGAGACCAGCCTGGGCAATTTGGCGAGACCTTGTCTGTACAATAAATAAAAAATTAGCCTGGCATGGTAGCACGTGCCTGTAACTTTGGCTACTTGGAAGGCTGAGCTGGAAGGATCATCAGCAAGTCAGTGCTGGGGTGGCCGTGACCATACCCTGCACTCCAGCCTGGGTGACAGAGTGAGACGCCGACTCAAATAATAATAATAATAATTAATTAAAAAAAAAACCAGGCCGGGCACGGTGGCTCAAGCCTGTAATCCCAGCACTTTGGGAGGCTGAGGTGAGAGGATAGCCTGAGCTCAGGGGTTCGAGACCAGCCTGGGCAACTTGGTGAGACCTCGACTCTACAGAAAATCAAAAAATAAGCCAGGTGTGATAGTGCACACCTGTAGTTCCAGCTACTTTGAAGACTGAGGCGGAAGGATTGCTGGAGCCCCGCAGATCAACGCTGGGGTGGCCGTAGTATGCCACTGCACTCCAGCCTGGGCAAAAAAATGAGACTCTAACTCAAAAAAAAAAAAAAAAGATCCAGGCTCGGTGGCTCAGCCTGTAATCCCGCGCCTTTGGGAGGTTGAGGTGAGTGGATTGCCTGAGCCTGCGGGTTCGAGACCCACTTGGGCAACTTGGCGAGACCTCATCTCTACAATAAATCAAAAACTAGCCGGGTGTGGTAGCATGCACCTGTAGTTCCAGCTATTGGAAGGCTGAGGCGGAAGGATCACCAGAGCCCAGCAGATCGAGGCTGCGGTGGCCAGGAGCGGTCACTGCACTCCAGTTGGGCGACAGAGTGAGACTCCAACTCAAAAAAAAAATAAAAATAAAAAAAAACCAGTCATAATAGTGTTGTAGGCCCTAGATTGACCTTAAATTGGGGCCACTCTTGAAATTTAGTCCTTATCAGATATGTCTGATGAGGTAGGTGGCCTACAAATGATAATCATTGTTACCATTTATTAAGTGCTTACTATTTGGGCACCATGCTAAAAAAAACTTGCAACAAGTACTGGATTTTAAGCTGTTACCACAACCTTTCCAGATAGATATTATTATTATTATTATTATTTGAGTCTCACTCTGTCGCCCAGACTGGAGTGCAGTGGCTGCTCTCGGCCACCGCAGCCTCGACTTGCTGGGCTCCGGCCATCCTTCCGCTTCAGCCTTCCCAGTAGCCGGATTTACAGGCAGGCACTACCACGCCCGGCTGAGGTTAAAACTTTTTAAATGTGTTATTCGAAGACTCAAGCAGGGGCCTGGATGACACCATGTGACAAGGTAGAGGACATGGGTCTTTTCTACCCTTCTTTGAATTATACAGCTGCACTTTGTTACAATATGGATTTTCAAGAATTGCTCTGTCACTTAAGGCAGCTACAAGTTGGCAAGGATATCAGTGTTGGTGAGTCCCAACCTGGGCCAGGATCCCCAAAGGGGTCCTTAGCAGTGACATTGGTGGCCAAAATGGGAGCAGACGAATGTGATGGACACTTGTATGTATCTAGAATCTTATGACACACCCTTAAAGACTCTGTCACTTAATAGGTCATAGCTCACTGCGACCTGAAACTCCCAGGCTCAAGCGACCCTCCCATTTCAGCCTCCCTGAGTAACTAGTGCTGCAGGCACACAACATGACACCTGGCTTATTTGTATTTATTTGTTTCTTTATTGAGTTGGAGTCTTTCTCTGTCACTCAGGCTAGAGTGCAGTGGCACAATCACACCTCATCGCAGCTTTGACCTCCTGGGCTCAGGCAATCCTTCCTCCTCAGCCTCCCAAGTAACTGAGACTACAGGTGCACACAATCACACCCAGCTAATGTTTTGATTTATTGTAAAGATGAGGTCTTGCCAAGTTGCCCAGGCTGGTCTCGAACCCCTGGACTCAGGCAGCCTCTCTCCTAGTTCTCTCAAAGTGCTGAGATTACAGGTGTGAGCCCCCACAGCAGGTCAACACCCAGATAATTTTTAAATATTTTGTGGAGACAGGGTCTCGGGATGTTGTCTGTGCTGGTCTGGAATTCCTGGGACAAGTGGTCTTCCCACCTCAGCCTCCTAAATTGCTGGGATTACAGGCATGAGCTACCATGCCTGGCAAATTTTTTTTTTTTTTGTGGAGTTGTAGTCTTACTGTGTTGCTCTGGCTGGTCTCAATCTTCTGGCCTCAAGTGACCCTCCTGCATCAGCCTCCCAAAGAGCTGGGTGAGCCACCGTGTGGGCAATAACAGTTATTGATGACAGTAGCCTTAAATATGTCTCTTTGTTGAGTCAATCCGCCCCATTCTGGATAGGTGGCCTCTGTGCACAATTGTCTTCCTAGAATATTCCTTCTCCCTCCTTTCAGGGATTCTTTTTGCTTCTCTCCCATTTTGGCTTTGCTGTTTCCTGAATTCCATAACTTTCTTTATCTTTGTTTACCCTCCAGTTTTGGTAGATCAGATCTGCCAATGGCTTCTTATGAAAGAATGCATTAGAAGTAAATATTTTAGGCTTGGCACGGTGGCTCATGCCTGTAATTGGGAAGCTGGGGTGAGAGGATTGCCTGAATCCATGGGTTCAAAACCAGCCCAGGCAACTTGGCGAGACCTCGTCTCTATATTAAATTTAAAAATTAGCCAGGTGTGGTGGTCATGCCTGTAGTTCCGGCTACTTGGAAGGCTGAAGCAGAAAGATTGCCTGAGCCCAGGAGGTTGAGGCTGCGGTGGCCGTGAGTTTGCCACTGCACTCCAGCCTGGGCGACAGAGTGAGACTCCACCTATTTTTTT
>NW_007253382.1:88876-92497 GCF_000164805.1 Carlito syrichta
AAAAAAAAAATAGGTGGAGTCTCACTGTGTCACCCAGGCTGGAGTGCAATGGCACGCTCACAGTCACCACAGCCTCGACCTGCTGGGCTCCAGCGATCCTTCCACCTCAGCCTTCCGAGTAGGCGGAGCTACAGGCATGCGCTACCACGCCCATGTAATTTTTGATTTATTGTAGAGACGAGGTCTTGCCAAGTTGCCCGGGTTGGTCTCAAACCTGCAGGGCTCAAGCGATCCACTTGCCTCAGCCTCCCAAAGTGCTAGGATTACAGGCTTGAGCCTACTTATTTATTTTTTTAAAGTTTTAAAATTGAGTTTATTAAAGAAGGGAGAAAAAAAAGGGAGACATACCAGAGCTGGCATGGGTGAAAGAAACTGCCTGATGGTGTAACAAGGTATGGAATCCTGGGTTGGAAATCATTACCTTTCAGAATTTTGAAGGCACTCCTCCCTTCTCCTCTCCTTCTAGTTTTGCTTTTGAGGAGATTAAAGCCATTCTGATCCTTGATCTGCTATATGGGACTGGTTTATTTCCTCTCTGGAGGCTTATAGAATCTTGTCTTTGTCTCACAATGGCGAGTCATGATGTAGGTCTATTCTCATTTATTGTATTAGATACCCAGTGGGCCCTTTCAATCTGGAAATCTATAGAAAATATTTTTTAATTACTTCACAATTTCCTCAACTCTTTATTTATTTTTGTTTTTGAGACAGGGTCTCACTCTGTCACCCAGGCTGGAGTGCAATGGCATGATCCCATCTCATGGCAGCCTCGACATCCTGGACTCAGGTGATCTTCCCATCTTAGCCTCTCAAGTAGCTGGAACTACAGGCATGCACCACCACACCTGGCTAATTTTTTAAAAAATTTCTTCTTAGAGGTGAAGTCTCACTATGTTGTCCAGGTTGGTCTGAAACTTCTGGATTCAGGTGATCCTTTCACCTTGCCCTTCCAAAGTGGTGGGAGTACAGGCATGAGCCAGTGTGCCTGACTTCCTCAACTCTTTTAATGTATTTCTTTTTTTTTTTTGAGTCAGAGTCTCACTCTGTCGCCCAGGCTGGAGTGCAGTGACACCCTCACAGCCACCACGGTCTCAACCTGCTGGGCTCAGTTGATTCTTCCTCCTCAGCCTTCTAAGTAACTGGAACTACTTGTGTGCCACCACGCCCGGTTAATTTTTTGATGTATTGTAGAGACAAAGTCTTGCCAAGTTGCCAGACTGGTCTTGAGCCCCTGGGCTCAGGCCATCCTCTCACCTCAGCCTCCCAAGGTGCTGGGATTATAGGCCTGAGCCACTGTGTCTGGCTTAACATGTTATCTTTTTTTTTTTTTTTTTGAGTTGGAGTCTCACCCTGTTGCACAGGCTGCAGTGCAGTGGCATGCTTAAGGCCACTGCAGCCTGGACCTGCTGGGCTCAGGTGATCCTTCCACCTGAGCCTTCCAAGTAGCTGGAACTACAGGCACACATCACCACACCCAGCTAATTTTTTGATGTATTATAGAGAAAAAGGTCTTGCCAAGTTGCCCAGGCTGGTCTTGAACTCCTGTGGTCAAGCAATTCTCTCACTTAGGCCTCCCAAAGTGCTAGAGTTATAGGCCGAGCCACTGAGCCTGGCCAACTTTTATTTTTGAGACAGGGTTCATTCAGTTGCCCCAGTTGGAATGCAATGGGACAATCTCAGCTCACTGCAGCATCAAACCGGGCTCAAGTGATCCTGTGCCTCAGCCTCCTGAGTAAGTAGCTGGGACTACAGGTGCATACCACCACACCTGGCTAATTTTTCTATTTTTTTGTAGAGACAGGGTCTTGCTTTGTTGCCCAGGCTGATCTTGAGCTCCTGGGTTCAAGGAATCCTCTTGCCTCAGCCTTCCAAAGTGCTAGGATTAGAGGTGTGAGCCAGCCACTTTACCCGACCTCTTTTTGAAAGTTTGATTCAGCTATTGTGCTTCCTTGACTAGTCCACCAATTTTCTTAATTTTTTCCCCTATTTTCTATTGTCTTTTTGATCTATTTTTTAGGATATTTCCTCAACTATATCTTCTAATATTTCTATTGGGCTATGACTTTTGCTTTCATATTTTTTTCACTTCTAAACATTTTCCCTTTCTGAATAGTCCTTATTGTTGTTTCTTGCTATTGTTCTTTTTTTTTTCTTTTTGAGTTGGAGTCTCACTCTGTCACCCAGACTGGAGTGCAGTGGCATGCTCCCGGCCACCGCAGCCTCAACCTGCTGGGCTCTGGTGATCCTTCCGCCTTAGCCTTCCTAGGAGCCAGAACTACAGGTGCACGCTACCATGCCTGGCTAATTTTTGATTTATTGTAGAGACAAGGTCTTGCCAAGTTGCCCGGGTGAGTCTTGAACCCGTGGGCTCAGACAATCCACTCACCTCGGCCTCCCAAAGTGCTGGGATTACAGGCTGAGCCACTGAGCCTGGGCTACTATTGTTCTATATAAATTCAGGTATCTTCTCTTTGAGGATATGTAGTTTTATTTTTTTAATTTTTTTTTTTTTTTTTAGTTGAAGTCTCACTTTGTCGCCCAGGCGGGAGGGCAGTGGCACCCTCAGGCTATCCCAGTGTCGACCTGCTGGGCTCCAGCGATCCTTCTGCCTCAACCTTCCAAGTAGCTGGAACTGCAGGCACACGCTACCATGCCCAGCTAATTTTTTGAGTTATTGTAGAGAGGAGGTCTCACCAAATTGCCCAGGCTGGTTTTGAACCTGCGGGCTCAGGCAATCCTCTCATCTCAGCCTCCCAAAGTGCTGGGATTATAGGTGTAAGCCACCCACCCAGCCCAGAATCTAATCTTATAGCCAGTCTTCTACATCAGCATAAGTAGATCTAGGTTACTCTCTTTAAAGTTACATGATATTCTATAGAATAGATGTACCATTTAATCATTCTTCCATTGATGGATATTGATTTTTTTGGTATTTTTTCTGAAATACCAATAGTGGACACTCTAGTGAAACATCCTTATATATTTGTGCTAGTACTTCTACAATATAAAGACCTAGAAGCAGAATCACTCTATTACACTTGTATGACAAGTATCCAATAGAAATTTCCAGATGAAAGAGACATGTGAGTAATTAATCAGGATACTTGCCTGGCTCGGTGGCTCACCCTGTAATCCCACGCCTTTGGGAGGCTGAGGTGAGTGGATTGCCTGAGTCCATGGGTTCAAGACCCGCTTCTGGCAACTTGGCGAGACCTCATCTCTACAATAAATCAAAATGAGCCAGGCGTGGTAACACACCCCTGTCGTTCCAGCTACTTGGAAGGCTGAGACGGAAGGATCGCCGGAGCCCAGCAGGTCGAGGCTGCGGTGACCGGGAACGGCACTGCACTCCAGTCTAGGTGACAGAGTGAGACTCCAACTCAAAAAAAAAAAAAATCAGGATCCTGATTTAGGCAGCCAATATGCAATTATGAGAAGCACACTACACGTCTAGACGGAAGACTTAAAATTAGTGAGGCATGGTGGCGCATGCCTGTAGTCCCAGCTATTTGGAAGGCTGAGGTGGAAGGATCATCTGAGTCCAGCAGGCGAGGCTGCAGTGGCTATGAGCGTGCCACTGCACTCCAGCCTGGGTGACAGAGTGAGACTCTGACTCAAAAA
>NW_007253382.1:92668-96474 GCF_000164805.1 Carlito syrichta
GAGATGAGGTCTCGCCAAGTTGCCCAGACGGGTCTTGAACCCGTGGGCTCAGGCAATCCATTCACCTCAGCCTCCCAAAGCGCTGGGATTACAGGCTGAACCACCGAGCCCAGCTAACACACAGTCTTATTCAGGGTCTCACTCTGTCCCCAGGCTGGAGTACCATGGTGAGATCATAGTTTACTGCAACCTCAAGAGCCCAAGATTTGGAGTCAGGCAGACATGACTAGTTCTTCTATTTACTGGCTCTGGGATCTCAAGCAAAAATCTCTGAAGTGGCCGGCTGAGGTGGCTCATACCTGTAATCCCACTACTTTGTGAGGCAGCGGCGAGAGGATTGCCTGAGCCCACAGGTTTGAAACCAGCCTGGCAACATGGCAAGACCTCATCTCTACACTAAATCAAAAAATTAGCTGGGCATGGTGGCACATGCCCGTAGTTTCAGCTACTTGGAAAACTGAGGCAGAAGGATTCCCGGAGCCCAGCAGATCGAGGCTGCGGTGGCTGTGAGCATGCCACTGCACTCCAGCCTGGGCGATGGAGTGAGACGCCAGCTGAAAAAGAAACAAAAACAAAAAGACTATGATATTAGCATTATAGAATGAACATGAGGATTAAAGGAGATAATACATGGTGACTACTTAACAGAGCTCACAGTAAGCATTTTGGTTTTAGTTGTGATCATGATCATTTAAATTTTCTTTTTTTTTTCTTTTTTCTCCAGTGTCCCAAGCAGCGACTTCCCGCCCTCCCCGCCCACTCCCACCGAGCATGCATAGTTCACTCCTAAATTTTCATTAAGATACCTTATTCAGTGCTTGGCCCATGGTTGATGCTTAAACATGTAGCGATTATAAGAAGTTATCTACAGCTTCTTACTGCCAGGGTTATGATTTTGTTATTTATTTTTAAAAATTTGTTAGTGATAAACACAGTCTTTAGTCCACCGCTTAGGAACTTGTCTTATCTCCGTAACTCTGACAGTGCCTGGCACCATGCCGGCACATAGTAGGCACTCAGTACAAAGTTGTTGCATCACATTAAACTGAACTGACCATTTAGACATTAGCACAAGAGTTGTGTCACTAAATAGCTGTCATTGCAAAACTGACAGCCAACCATGACACCAACATGCTTGTGCAGTTTGTAAGCCACAATTTCAACTTCCTGCATTGCGGACATCTCAATTAATATTCCATTCCACTCACATGACCTTTAGGAAGAGGGGACAAACTAATAGAAATATCTAGTTTAGCAGCCAAGAGAATGAGCTCTGGTCTAGGTAGATACAGGCTTACAACCTGCCTCTATACTGTTTAGTGTGTCAGTTACTTAATCTCTCTGAGCCTCTGTTTTCTCATCTGTGAGAAGGGGATAATAATAGCACCTATCTAATCAGGTTGTTGTGAGAATAGTGCCTTCCATCTATTGTCCTCTTTGCTGAGGCACTCTTGTTTTGACCCCTTGTTTCAACTGTTAATCCCTCGTGATTTCTCAGCTTGACTGTTACTTCTTCCACAATGCCTTCCCTGCTGCCCATGGTAGATTGGGTCAAAGGTTACACTCTCCCTGTGGCACCTGTCAATTACTCTTTGTAATTACTCCTTAAACTACTCACTTCCTTTCTGGATTGCCAGTTCCCAAAAGATAGGGATAATATCTGTTTCATTTATTCCTGTGTCTCCAGTGTCTAATTGTCCCTTGGTACAGAATATTTTGAGTAGACTGTACTTGTTAACAGAAAGAAAAAAATGGGCCGTGCACAGTGGCTCATGCCTGTAATCCCAGCACTTTGGGAGGCCGAGGTGGAAGGATAATTTGAGCCCAGGAATTTGAGACCAGCCTGGGCAACATAGTGAGACCTCATCTTTACAAAGAAACAAAAAATTAGCCAGGCCTAGTGGTGTGCACCTGTAGTCCCGGCTACTTGTAGGCTGAGGTGGGAGGATCGCCTGAGCCCAGGAGGTCAAGGCTGTGATGAGCTATGAAGGCACTGCAGCCCGTGTGACAGAGTTAGATCCCAAAGCAAAAAAAAAAAAAAATTGTGGCTGGGCTCAGTGGCTCAGCCTGTAATCCCAGCACTTTGGGAGACTGAGGCGAGTGGATTGACTGAGACAGTCAGGTTCGAGACCAGCCTGGGCAACTTGGCAAGACTTCGTCTATAAAATAAAACAAAAATTAGCCAGGCGTGGTAGTGTACCCCTGTAATTCTGGCTACTTGGAAGACTGAGGCAGAAGGATCACCAGAGCCCAGCAGATTGATGCTGGGTTGACTGTGAGTGTGCTACTGCACTCCAGCCTGGGCGACAGAGTGAGACTTCAACTCAAAAAAAAAAAAAATTGCCAAAAAAAAAAAAGAAAAAAATGAGATAATAACAATACACACACATACAGAGCTTAATATTTAACATTTAGCAAGCTCTCAGTACATGAGACATATTATTAACAACAAAGTGTTGGTACTGAGTTTACGCACTTGGAGAAAATTAATGTAGTGGGAGGAGAAACAAATTAGAGACTGGTATTGTGCATCTAGCTCTGCCTTAGTGTATTAGATGCCCTTGGCAAAACACTTATTCTTCTCATTCTTCCACTATTAAAATTAACATAAGATACTCATCTTGGTGTTCAACTTAAGTCTGCTCTTTGCCAGTTCTCACCTGGAAGGCTGTTCAGTGCATGCCCAATGTTTCCAGATATAGATCCTGTACTGTTCAAGTAGTTCTCTGGTTTGTTTTTTTTTTTTCCTTTATTTTTGAGTCAGAGTCTCACTCTGTTACCCAGGCTGGAGTACAGTGGCACACTCATGGTCACCGCAGTCTCGACCTGCTGGCTCAAGTGATCCTTCCGCCTCAGCCTTCCAAGTAGCTGGAACTACAGGCACGTGCCACCACACCTGGCTAATTTTTTGATTTATTGTAGAGATGAGGTCTCAAGTTGTCCAGGCTAGTCTCGAACTCGTGGGCTCAGGCAATCCTCTCACCTTGGCCTCCCAAAGTGCTGGGATTATAGGAGTGAGCCACTGCACCCAGCCGATACGTTTCTGATTTATCAGTTGGTAATTATTGACCCCTGAGCCTTCTCCATTCCGATCCAGTCTAGCTCCTCAGTTCGTTCCATCAGTTGGCTTCCTCCCAGCTTCTGGTTTTGAAATACACTTAGCCTGGCACGGTGGCTCATGCCTATAATCCCAGCACTTTGAGAGGCTGAGGTGAGAGGATTGCCTGAGCCCACGGATCCGAGACCAGCCTGGGCAGCATGGCAAGACCTCATCTCTCAATAAATCAAGAACAATTAGCAGCACATGGTGGCACGTGCCTATGGTTCCAGCTACTTGGAAGGCTGAGGCAGAAGGATCACCTGAACCCAACAGGTCGAGACTGCAGTGGCCGTGAGCATGCCACTGAACTCCAACCTGAGCGACAGAGTGAGACTCCAACTCAAAAAAAGAAATACACTTGTCTTCATGATAAAGAACAGAATCCTTAAGGCGCCAACGGAAGTCTCATCTTCTTTCTGCCACCTTGCTCACTGCGCTCAGCCACCCGGCTACCCTGAAGTTTCCTGGAGGCAACCAGTCTCTTGACTGAAGGCCTTTGGACCAGTCCCTCTGCTTGGAGCATTGTCCCCTTTCTCTTCATCAGGCTAAGCCCCATTCAACCTTCATGTCTCAGCTTTAACTTCACTTCTTCAGGGAGCATCATTTGGCTCCCTTGGAAGAAGTTAGGTTTCCCTGTTAAATGCCACCTTCCTAGCCGGGCTCGGTGGCTCAGCCTGTAATCCCGTGCCTTTGGGAGGCTGAGGTG
>NW_007253382.1:96803-104756 GCF_000164805.1 Carlito syrichta
TTTTGTTTTGTTTTGAGTTGGAGTCTCACTCTGTCGCCCAGATTAGAGTGCAGTGGCCGCTCCCGGCCACCGCAGCCTCACCTGCTGGGCTCCATCGATCCTTCCGCCTCAGCTTTCCAAGTAGCTGGAACTACAGGCGCGCGCTACCACGCCTGGCTAATTTTTTGATTTATTGTAGAGATGAGGTCTCGCCAAGTTGCCCAGGCGGGTCTTGAACCCGTGGGCTCAGGCAATCTGTTCACCTCAGCCTCCCAAAGGCGCGGGATTACAGGCTGAGCCACCGAGCCTGGCTTAAATGTGAAATTTATGTGTTTAATGCTGACAAGTAATTTTTAAAAATGTAAGACACTAGGCCAAGCATATCTGTAGGTTAGTGACTGCCAGTGGCCTTTCTAATTGCAGCCTGTGCTGTTGAACCTTTAGCCATACTTGGTAACTATTTCTGTGTTAATCATTACTCCGTCATCACTCCATTCACTAACTGCCCTCTCCATACCAGGTACTGTCATGGTGCTTTACCTAGGTGATCTCATGTAATCTCCAAACCATCTGTGAGGTCAAGTAAGGTTCAGAGAGGTTAAGACACTTGCCCAAGTAAGTAAGTGGTAGAACCAGGTGTTAAAGGTCATTCCACTAGACTTCTGTGTATCCAGGTATATCTGTCAGTTTAGGATGGGAGAGGTTCTGAAGCTCTGCCTAACATTGACAGCTATTACTATTTGTAGTGAGCTCACTCTGTGCCAGGCGTTGTGGTAAGCTCTTAACATGATCTGATTCAATTCTCACAAGGGTTACATAATGGTGCTATTGTTTTGTTTTGTTTTGTTTTGAGTTGGAGTCTCACTCTGTCACCCAGACTGGAGTGCAGTGGCCGCTCCTGCACTGCAGCCTCGACCTGCTGAGCTCCGGCGATCCTTCTGCCTCAGCCTTCCAAGTAGCTGGAATTACAGGCGCGCGCTGCCATGCCCGGCTAATTTTTTGATTTATTGTAGAGATAAGGTCTCGCCAGGTTGCCCAGGCGGGTCTCGAACCCGCGGGCTCAGGCAATCCTCTCACCTCAGCTTCCCAAAGTGCTGGGATTACAGGCTGAGCCACCGAGCCCGGCTGGTGCTATTGTTATCACCCCCATTTTATAGAAGAGGAAACAGGTATAGAACAGGTATCTGATTTACCCAAGGTAAAGACAGGATTCAAACCCAGACAATCAGTTGTCAAAGTCCCCACTTTCAGGAATCTTTATTACCAATTTGGGTTTGTGGCAGAGTATGGACTGAGAGGGAAAAGGGAGAAGTTTGTAAGTCATTCTTTCTCCAACCCAGAGTCCAATAGAGGAGTTCAGAACGTCTCCCTGGGTATTTTCATGAACCTGCTATTGAGAGATACGGCCTGCAGGTGGCAGCAACATTGTCTCTTTTTAAAATTCTGCCACGTTCCAAGCCATAATGAGGAAACTTTATACAGTCTCACTCACTTATTTGCATATTGTCTTCTGATTGGCCCAATTAATTCTTTGGCAGTTAATTTGACTACTAGTTTCTCAACCCAGTGAGAACTGCCTGGCTTGTGGGACCTCACACAGTTGTAAAGAGAGTTGTCAGGACTTGAAACTATGGTGAAATAATCTAATCCAACAAACATCATGGTGATTTTATTTTTTTATTTTATTTTATTTTATTTTTTTGAGTCGGAGTCTCACTCTGTCGCCCAGATTGGAGTGCAGAGGCCGCTCCCGGCCACCACAGCCTCGACCCGCTGGGCTCCGGCGATCCTTCCGCCTCAGCCTTCCGAGTAGCCGGAATTACAGGCGTGCGCTACCACGGCCAGGTGATTTTTTGATTTATTGTAGAGATGAGGTCTCGTTGCCCAGGCGGGTCTCGAACCCGCGGGCTCAGGCAATCCACCCACCTCAGCCTCCCAAAGGCCATCATGGTGATTTTAAACTGTGTTTGGTGGAACTATGTTTTAGTGGTTCCCCAACACTTTTTGAGTTCCTTTTCCTTTAAAAACAATTCTGTATTTCGTTGTGTAATACATACATTTAAGGAAAAAAACTGGCCAAGTGCAGTGGCTCATGCCTGAAATCCCCATACTTTGGGAAACTGAGGTGAGAGTATTGCTTGAGTGCAGGGGTTCGAGACCAGCCTGGAAAACATAGCAAGACCCCATCTTTACAAAAAAAAAAAATTATAATAATGATTAACTGGGTGTGGTGACCATGCCTGTAGTCCTAGCTACTCAGGAGGCTGAGGCAGGAGGATCCCTTGAGTCCAGGAGTTTGAGGCTGTGGGGAGCTATGCACTCTAGGTTGGGTGACACAGAAAGACCATGTCTCTAAAAAAGAAAAGGAGGGAGGGAAGGAGGAAGGGAGGAAGGAAGGAAGGAAGGAAGGAAGGAAAGAAGGAGGGAGGGAAGAGGGAGTGAAGGAGAGAGAGAAGGAAGGAAGGAAAGAATCAATAGCACAAAAGGACACACAGTGAAAAGTCAATACCCCAACATATTTATCTCTAGTCCCACTATTTTCCCATCCCAGAGGAATACTTGTGTATCCCTCCATTCCACGTATAGATTATTGATAGAAAAATACAAGTATATGTATACATCTTTTAAAAACAAATGATAGCCGGGCTCGGTGGCTCAGCCTGTAGTCTCGCGCCTTTGGGAGGCTGAGGTGAGTGGATTGCTGAGCCCAGGGGTTTGAAACCCGCCTGGGCAACTTGGCGAGACCTCATCTCTACGATAAATCAAAAAATTAGCCGGGCTTGATAGCGCACACCTGTAGTTCTGGCTACTCGGAAGGCGGAGGTGGAAGGGTCGCCGGAGCCCAGCAGGTCGAGGCTGCGGTGGCCGGGAGCGGCCACTGCACTCCAGTCTGGGCGACAGAGTGAGACTCCAACTCAAAAAAAAAAAGCAACAATTAAAAAAATGATATAGCCAGGCATGGTGGCCCATGCGTGTAGTTCCAGCTACTTGGAAGGCTGAGTAGGAAGGATAACCTGAGCCCAGCAAGTATAGGCTGCAGTGGCCATGAGCGTGCCATTGCAATCCAGCCTGGGTGGCAGAGTGAGACTCTAACTCAAAACAAATAAAATGATAATAAAAAACAAACACTCCTGCTGGGCACGGTGGCTCACAACTATAATCCCCAGCACTTTGGGAGGCCGAGGTGAGAGCATTGCCTGAGCCCATGGGTTTGAGACTAGCCTGGGCAACTTGGCGAAACCTCATCTCTACAGTAAATCAAAAAAATTATCCAGGCCTGGTGGCATGTGCCTGTAGTTCCAGTTACTTGGAAGGCTGAGGGGGAAGGATCACCTGAGCCCAGCAAGTTGAGGCTGCAGTGGCCGTGAGCATGCCATTGCACTCCAGCCTGGGTGACAGAGTCAGACTTCAACTCAAAAAAAAAAAAAAAAAACACTCATAGAAGAAAATTTAAGGGAAAATTTTTGTGACATCGAGTTAGATAAAGATTTCTAAGATATAACATGATTCATAAGAGGAAAAAGATGGAAAAATTAAACTTAACAAAATTTAAATTCTGTTCTGTGAGAAATTTTGCTAAGAGAATGAAAAGACAGGCCACAGATTGGGAAAAATATATTTGCAAATTGCATCTCTGATAAATGTCTTGTATTCAGAATATACTGTATAAAGAACTCTTGCTGGAAGTGATGTAACCCCAACACTTTGGGAGGCTGAGGCAGAAAGATTGCTTGAGCCCAAGAGTTTGAAACCATCCTAAGCAACATAGTGAGACCCTGTCTCTCCAAAAAGCAAAAAGTTAGCCAAGTGTGATGGCACATGCCTGTGGTCCCAGCTACTTGCAAGACTGAGGCAAAAGGATCACCTGAACCCAGGAGGTTAAGGTTGTGGTGAGCCATGATCATGCCACTGCACGCCAGCCTGGGCGACAGAGTGAGACTCTCACTCAAAAACATATACAAACAAACAAACAAATAAAAATTAAAAAGAGGAACTCTCACAACTCAACAATAAGAAAACAACCCAGTAGAAGAATAAACACAAATCTAACACAGATACTTCACTGAAGAATACATACAGATGGCAAATAAGTGCATAAAAAAAACTGACAATACCAAGTGCTAACAACTACGCAGCACAACTGGAGTACTCATATATTGCTAGTAGAAACGCAAAATGGTGCAGCCATTTTGGAAAAGTTTTTTTTTTTTTTTTTTTTTTTTGAGTCAGAATCTTGCTCTATCACCCAGACTAGAGTGCAGTGGCACGCTCACGGCCACCACAGCCTTGACCTGCTGGGCTTAGATGATTCTTCTACCTCAGCCTTCCAACTGACTGGAACCACAGGCATGCGCCACCATGCCCAGTAATTGTTTGATTTATTGCAGAGACGAGGTCTTGCCATTTTGCTCAGGTTGTTCTCAAACCCCTGGGCTCAGGTAATCCTCTCTCATCCACCTCCCAAAGTGTTAGGATTACAGGTGTGAGCCACTGCGCCTGGCTGGTTTTGCTTTTTTTTTTTTTTTGAGTTGGAGTCTCACTCTGTCACCCAGACTGGAGTGGTGCAGTGGCCGCTCCTGGCCACTGCAGCCTCGCCTGCTGGGCCCCGGCGATCCTTCCACCTCAGCCTTCCGAGTAGCCGGAATTACAGGCATGCGCTACCACGCCTGGCTGAGTTTTTAAATTTATTGATTTATTGTAGAGATGAGGTCTCGCAGCCCAGGTGGGTCTCGAACCTGTGGGCTCAGGCAATCCACTCACCTCAGCCTCCCAAAGGCGTGGAATTACAGGCTGAGCCACCGAGCCCAGCTTGCTTTTTTTTTTAATGTTAGATATAGGTAACATACAATTCAACATTCTCACTCTACATAATTATTCAAGAGAAATAAAAATTTATGTTTATGGTTTTTTAAAAATTAAGATGTCATTCTGTTATTCAAGTTACAGTGTAGTGGCACCATCATGGCTCACCACAACCTGGAACTTCCAAGTCTCTGGAACTATAGGTGCACACTCCCACACCCAGCTAATTTTTTATTTTATTTTTTTGTAGAGATGAGGTTTTGCTATTTGCCAAGGCTGGTTTCGAACTGCTGGGTTCAAGCAATTCTCCCAGCTCAGCTTCCCAAAGTGCTGGTTATGGGTATGAACCATCAGGACCAGCCTTATGTTTATGTTTATACACAGTAACTTTATCCGCAGTTGATGACAAAAACTAGAAACAATCCAATGTTCTGAAACTGGTGAATGGAAAACAAACTATGGTCAATCTATAGAATAGAATACTCTTCAGCAGGAAAAAGTATACTATCACACTGGTCTTTAAATTAAAAAAATAATAAATTAGGCTGTGGGTGGTGGCTCACACCTGTACTCCCAGCACTTTGGGAGGCAGAAGTGAGAGGATTTCCTGAGTCCAGGGGTTTGAGACCAGCTTGGGCAACATGACGAGACCTCCTCTCTACAATAAACACATGAAAAATTAGCAGCACATGCTGATAGTTCCAGTGGAAGGATCACCTGAGCCCAGCAGGTCGAGGCTGCGGTAGCTGTGAGGATGCCACTGCACTCCAGCCTGGGTGACAGAGTCAGACTCCTACTAAAATAATAATAATAATAATAGTTACTATTATTTTAAAAATAAATTTTTAAAGGAAAAAGGGGAGTGTCTCTCTGGCAGTGCTGGTCTTCGACCTCCCCCTGCATGCCTCATAAACTTGCCTCGGAAAATTGAGGAAATCAAGGACTTTCTGTTCACAGCTCGGTGAAAGGATGCAAATGTGTCAAAATCAATAAAAAAAGGATAATATGAAGTTTCAAGTTCGAGGCAGCAGGTATCTTTACATGTAAAGTGAAGGCAGAGAAACTGAAGTAGTCCCTGCCCCTTGGTTTGTCGGTGAAGAAGTTGAAATGAACCAGACATGCTGATTTGAACTGTATTAAATTTTTAAAAATTCAAAAAACAAAAGGAAAAAGGAACAAATTATTGATATGAGGGGAACCCCCCCAAAACCCAGAGTTATCTTTTGGAGGGTGGGTCCCCTGTAGCACAGGCTTCCTTCTCCCACTAGGTAAGGGTTCTAGGAACCCACAGACATCAGTGTGCTAGCTCGTATTGGTGTGAGAGGCTGCATTTGGCTTTAGTACATTTTTTGGAGATATTTTTCAAAGGGTTTGCTCATTTCATGATGGGTGATTCACCTGACCAAAAACAGCATGACCTCTCTAACCCACCCTCCCTATTCACCTGATCTCCCCCTGGAGTGACTTTTTTTTTTGTTTGTTTAATTGGATGAAAAAAGTCCTCAAAGGGAAACATTTTGCCAATGTGGAAAAGGTGAAACAAAAAACAGCAGAAGCACTAGGAGGCATCAAAATTGACGAATTCAAAAACTGTTTTGAGCAGTAGAAAAGTACCGCAAAAGGCCTATTGCATCAAAGGGAGAGTACTTTAAAGGCGACTAAATAAATAAATTCCAGGGTTTTTTTTGGGTCCCCCTTGCATATGAATAAACAACATGGGTGAATCTCAGTGTATTATTCTGAATGAAAATAGCTAGATTCAAAAGCTACTTACTCTTTGATTCCATTTATGTGACTTTTTGGGAAAATCCAAATCATAGCAACAGAAAACAGATAGTGGATGCCATGGGCTGGGGGAAGGCGCTGACTACAAAAGGTAACTTGAGGGACTATTTTGGGTGATGAAAGTGTTCTTACCTAGGTTATAATGGTGGTTCCAAAAGTGTATGCATTTGTCAAGACTCACAGAACTGAATATTAAAGAGTGGGATTTATGTAAGCAAGAACAATAATAGGCCAGGCATGGTGGCTCATGCCTATAATCCCAGCACTTTAGGAGGCTGAGGTGAGAGGATTGCCTGAACCCACAGGTTCAAGACCAGTCTGGGCAACTTGAAGAGACCTCATCTCTACAATAAATCAGAAAAATTAGCCAGGCATGGTGGCTCACACCTGTAGTTCCAGATATTTGGAAGGCTAAGGCAGAAGGATTGCCTGAGCCCAACAGGTCCAGGCTGCGGTGGCTGAAAGTGTGCCACTGCACTCTAGCCTGGGCATCATAGTGAGCCTTCACCTCAAAAAACAAATAAACAAACAAAAACAATAAAAACTGATTAAAACCCAACACTCCACATGACTAAAGCCATTGATTTCAGATTGCTGTCACAGCAGTTTTGATACAAATAAATTCTTGTTTTTTCTTACCAAAAACAGATAACATATTTTATATACAAATATGGTCTGCTCTGCTGGGTGTAGTGGTTCATGCCTGTAATCCCAGCACTTTGGGAGGTGGAGGGAGAGGATTGCCTGAGTCCATGGGTTTGAGACCAGCCTGGGCAACTTGGTGAGACCTTCTTTCTACAATTAAAAAAAAATTAGCTGGGTGTGGTGGCGCACGCCTATGGCTCCAGCTATTTGGAAGGTTGAGGTGAAAGGATCGCCTGAGCTCGCAGGTTGAGGCTGCAGTGGCTGTAAGCATGCCACTGCACTCCAACCTGGGTAACAGAGTGAGGCTTTGACTCATAAAAACACACAAAAAAATATGGTCTGCTCCACAGGTGTGGTGGCTCATGCCTGTAATCCAAGGCAAGAGGATTGTCTGAGCCCAGGGGTTTGAGACTAGCTTGGGCAACATGGTGAGACCTTGTCTCTATAATAAATCAAAAAATCAAAAAATTAGCTGGGCGTAGTGGTGCACACCTGTGGTTCCAGCTACTTGGAAGGCTGAGGTAGAAGGATCGCCTGAGCTGAGCAGGTCGAGGCTGTGGTGGCCGTGAGCATGCTACTGCACTCCAGTCTTGGTGACAGTGAAATTCTAGCTCAAAAACAAAAAACAAAAAGCACAAAAAACCCAAATATGGTCTGCTCCAAGCTTCTTTATAGAGAACTATTTCTTTTTTTTTTTTTTTGAGTTTGAGTCTTACTCAGTCGCTCAGACTGGAGTGCAGT
>NW_007253382.1:104786-107578 GCF_000164805.1 Carlito syrichta
TGCCCAGGCGGGTCTCGAACCCGCGGGCTCAGGCATTCCACTCACCTCAGCCTCCCAAAGGTGTGGGATTACAGGCTGAGCCACCGAGCCCGGCTGAGAACTATTTCAAGCATATAGAAAAATAAAGAGATTTGTATAACACTCCAGTAACTTTCACCCACTTTTCCAAATCTTAACATTTTACCTTATTTTCTTAAAATATTTTTCAAGAATCTCAGTTACTTGGAAGACTGGGGCAGGAGTATCACTTGACCCCAGGAGTTCAAGACTGTAGTGTGCTATGACTGTGAATAGCCTCTGCACTCTAGCCTGAGCAACATAACAGGACTCTAAAAAGAAATTATTTTTTTTCAAGAAATAAAATATGTGGTGGCTCACACATGTAATATTGGAAGGTTGAGGTGGGAGGATTGTTTGAGACCGGCCTTGACTCTAAAAAAAAGAAAAGAACAACAACAACAAAAAAATATGTATTTCTATTGTTTGTCTTTTAAGTCAGAGTCTCACTCTGTCACCCAGGCTGGTGTGTAGTGGCACACTCATGGCTACCACAGTCTTGACTTGCTAGGTCAAGTAGCTGGAATTCCAGGTGCATACCATCATGCCTGGCTAATTTTTTGATTTATTGTAGAGAAGTCTTGCCAAGTTGCCCAGGCTGGTCTTGAATCCCTGGGCTCAGGCAATCTTTTTGCCTCACAAAGTGCTGGGATAACAGGCGTGAGCCATTGCACTCGGCCAGTTTTTAAGCCCGAATGTATTCCTTTCCCCCCATTCCCTTCCCTCTGTCCTCAGCAGTAACTGCTTGCTTGAATGTTTTATATCCACATGTAATTTTACATTTTTACTATGTATACTGTATATATATATATACAAGTATATGTATATATGTAGAGAACTATATATAATTGTTTGGCACGTTTAAAAATTTTCTGTATATGGTATGTTGGGCACGACAGCTCATGTCTGAAATCCCAGCATTTTGGAAGGTGGAGGTGAGAGGATTTCCTGAGCCCGGGGGTTGGAGACCAGCCTGGGTAGCTTGGTGAGACTTCGTCTCTACAATAAATCAAAAAATTCACCAGGTGTGATGGTGGGCTCCTGTGGTTCCAGCTACTTGGAAGGCTGAGGTGGAAGGATCGCCTGAGCCCAGCAGGTTGAGGCTGCTGTGGCTGTGAGGGTGCCACTGCACTCCAGCCTGGGTGACAGTGAGGCTTTTACTAAAAAAAAAAAAAAAAAAAAAAAATTATGTATATGCTATCAAATGGCATATAACTTTCTGCATCTTTTTTCTCAATTTTTTAAATTCATGTTGATACCTATAGCTTTAGTTCATTCATTTTAGTTGTTTTTAGTATTTTGGCTATGAATAATCACAAATGCATTACCCATTCTCCAGTAGATGGATATTTAGATTGTCTCTAATTTTTTTCTATTTCAAGCAGTGCTATAAAGAACAGTGTTACACCTGCATTCCGAGGCCATGTTCATTGTTGAAAACTCAGAAGCTTAAAAAAAGTAGCGGGGTGGGACTGGCAGTTGAGGGAAACTGCCAGGGGAGGGAGGGGCACACCTTATCAACAAGGGTACCTGTATAATGAACATTTGTATACCTAACCTGAATTGTACTCCACATCTTTAAAATAAAAATAAATAAATAAATCGGAAGAAAAAATATCATTACCTATCATAAGTTATTGTTTTTTGAGCATTTGCTAAATAACAGGAACAGTGCTGGGTACTTTATGTATGCTACTTTATTTAATTCTCACACCAATCTACATATGAGGTACTATTATATTTCCCATTGTATAATGAGGAAACTGAGTTTTATGAGTTTAAATAGCTTAGCCAAGGACACACAGGTAGGAAGCTGCAGAACAATTTCTATTGCTAAGGCCTATGTTTCATTTGTTTATTTGTTTGTTGGGAGTCTCACTCTGTTGCCCAGCTGGAGGCAGTGCAGTGGCAAGATCACGGCTCACCACAGCCTTGACCGCCTGGATTCAGCATCCTTCTGCCTCAGCCTCCCTTGTAGCTGGGACTACAGACATGCACCACCACACCTGGCTAATATTTTAAATTTTTTGTAAAGATGACATCTCGCTATGTTGCCCAGGCTCAAACTCTTGGACTCAAGCAATCCTCCCGCTTCGGCCTCACAAAATGCTGGGCCTCACAAAGTGAGCCACTGCGGTCCTGTATGGGCTTTCACTCTAAATCTCTAGAATCACCTTCCTAGTATAATACTTGCAAGTAATACTTGTGTGGAATTCTCCTTTCCAGGAGGAATTTTTTTTTTTTTTTTTAATCAGAATCTCACTTTGTCACCCAGGCTGGAGTGCAGCAGCACGGTCAAGCCACCGCAGCCTTGACCTGCTGGGCTCAGACGATCCTTCTGCCTCAGCTTTCCAAGTAGCTGGAGTACAGATGCAGGCTACCGTGCCCAACGAATTTCTGATTTATTGTAGATGAGACAGGAGATAGCTAGAGAAAGGACAGGCAGGCAGACAGGTGGGTCCTCTGGTAACAATGAAGTGAACTCTGAGGCAGGTGCCCAAGGCTCAGCGTCGGTAAATAAACTTTCTGAGAACCGCAAGCTAGAGCTTAAATACTCACTGCTGGGATTGAAAAGCAACCAATCAGCTTACCATTAGGCCCCTACCTCCTGCCAATTGGTCCATGGTAGTGACCAATCAGAACAACTAAGTGCGGACCAATCAGCTCACAGTTAGTGCTAGCCAATCGACTTGGACTTAGGGCTATACAAGCACCAGGGTTTTTTTGTTTTTTTG
>NW_007253382.1:107723-113824 GCF_000164805.1 Carlito syrichta
AATCCACTCACCTCAGTCTCCCAAGGCACGGGATTACAGGCTGAGCCACTGAGCCTGGCTCATAGCACTAGGTTTTAACTCTGGAGGTCGGCATCCTCTTCAGGTCCCTACATGCTTTGGGAGCTGTCTTCCATAAATCCTGCTATCTCGCTTTACGGTTGTCTGTGTCCTTCATTCTTCCTGGGCATGAGACAAGAACCTTGACCCTGACAGAGCTGCAGACGATCATTAGAGCTGAAAAGCCATGTACGCCAGAGGCTGGCTTGCCAGCCAATGGAGCTGGCTGAAGTAGTAGAGCTGTGGGGAGATGAGATTCCAAAACTGAGACACACAAGGAACTAGGCTTGCCAGCCCACCAAATTGCAACACTCTCAGGGCTTGGCTTACCAACCCCTTGACGACTCACTCTGGGGTTTGACTGGCCGACTCATTGAGCTGATACTCTTGAAACCCAGGCTGACCTGGAAAATTTGCATCATAGAGAGGAGGTCTTATCCAGTTGCCCAGGCTGGTCTTAAACACCGGAGTTCAGGCAATCCTCTCACCTCCACCTCCCAAAGTTCTGGGGTTACAGGTGTGAGCCACTGTGCCTGCCTCAGGAGGAATCTTATTTAAGACATATGTAAAATACCTGATACATGGTGGGTGGTCAAGAAAAAGTAGCAGTTTTACTATTACTACTACTGTTCCCACAGTTACTAGTTACCTGGGATTTCAAGTTACCATTCCTTGATCCTGAAACCATGGATGACATTGCATATCCACAATTAGAGCTTCCACGGCAATGATTTTTTGTTTTTCTTGAGAGTACTGGGAAGTCATTGAAAGGTTTTCTTTCTATTTTATCTTATATTTGTATTTTCTTTTTAGTAGGAGTCTCACTCTGTCGCCCAGGCTGGAAGGCAGTGGCACACTCACTGCCACCAGTCTCGACCTGCTGGGCTCAGGCGATCCTTCTGTCTCAGGCTTCCTAGTAGCTGGAACCACAGGCGTGCCACCACGGCCGGTTAATTTTTGACTTATTGTAGAGATGAGGTTTCACCAAGTTGTTTGGGTGGGTCTCGAACCCGCGGGCTCAGGCAATCCTCTCACCTTGTGCTCCCAAAGTGCTGGAATTACTGGCTGAGCCACTGAGCCCGGACTTAACTTTTTGATTTATTGTAGAGATGAGGTCTCCCCCAGGTTGCTCAGGCTGGTCTCGAACCTGTGGGCTCAAGCAGTTCTCTCACCTCAGTCTCCCAAAGTGCTGGGATTCTAGACATGAGTCACTGCACTTGGCCAACTTATTTTCTACTGTACTATTTTTCAGGTTTAGTGATGTATAATTGATGAGCAATAAAATGCAAATATTTAAAGGGTACAGTTTGATGGGTTTTGATATATTTATACATTCATAATCACAGTCAAGATAATTAACCTACTGATCACTCCCCTAAATTTCCAACTCTCATTTGTAATCCCTCCCTGCCCCGCTTCTACCTTCTTGGTCCCCAGGCAACCACTGATCTGCTTTTTGTCACTATAGATAAGTTTGCATAACCCAGGACACCACGTCAATGGCATTGTACAAAAATGTACTTTTTTGGGTCTAGCTTCTTTCATTCAACATAACTATTTAAAGATTCATCATGTTGGCTGGGTGTGGTGGCTCATGCCTATAATCCCAGCACTTTGGGAGGCTGAGATGAGAGAACTGCCTGAGCCTATGGGTTTGAGACCAGTCTGGGCAATTTGGCCAGACCTCATCTTTACAATAAATTTTAAAAAAATTAGCTGGGCATGGTGGCACGTGCCTGTAGTTGCAGCTACTTGGAAGGTTGAGGTGGAAGGATCGCCTGAGCCAGCAAGTTGAGGTGGCGGTGGCCATGAGCATGCCACTGCCCTCCAGCCTGGGCAACAGATATTTTAACAGTACAGTTTAAAGAGCCACCACGACTGGCTAATTTTTTTTATTTATCATAGCGACGAGGTCTCACCAAGTTGCCCAGGCTGGTCTCAAACACTGGGCTCAGGTAATCCTCTCGCCTCGGCCTCCCAAAGTGCTGAAAGTGCTGGTATTACAGGTGTGAGCCACCTCACCTGGCTCTTTTTTTTTTTTTTTAATAGGCTTTTACTCTGTTGCCTAGCTGAAGTGCAGTGGTGTGATCATGCCCACTGCAGCCTCAACCTTCTGGGCTAAAGTGATCCTCCTGCCTCAGCCTCTCTAGTAGCTGGGACTATAGACATTTGCCACCACACTCAGCTGATGTTTTCTATTTTTTGTAGAAACAAGGTCTTGCTTTGTTTCCCAGGTTGGTCTCGAACTCCTGGCCTCAAGTAATCCTCCTGCCTCAGCCTCCCAAAGTGCTGGCATACCGGTGTGAGCCACTGCACCCCACTTCCTTTCCATTTTCATAAGTGTCCTGAGCAAAATTTTAATTTTATTTTATGGATTGAGCATTTGAAAGTTACATTGATTTTTCTCCTGTGATGTCCCCTAGAAGTGTTATTGTTTTAGGTTTTATATTTACATCTAATTTGGGTTGTGACACAATTTCTGGTATTTAGAATGATCTCCTGGTGGTAGCAAGGAAAGTGTTTGGAGGGTGATAGCCTGGAGGCCTGAAGCTAATGAGTCTTGAAGAGAAATGATGGTGACTTTCATTAGGTGATGGTAGTGGAGGACACGGGAAGGAGTTAAAATACTGGGATGTGGAATGACGGGATATAAAAAGGGGAAGAGGTGTCTAGAATGATTCCTCGGTTTTTACTTACGCACAAAATCGAGGGTAACTTGCCTGTAAGTTTTTTGCACCACACATTGGCCAATAAAGAATTTTTTCTTTTAGGGAGATTATGATTGAAATTTGCCAGAGAGGGACACAGTTTCCTCAGACAACACACGGTTCATCAGGGCCCTTCTTGGTCCTGCCTGGAGCCCAGTATTGAACCTGACCTTCCAAGTCCAAAAGACTCTCACCGCCTCCACCTCCCTCTGCCAGGAAAGGTGCCCAAGCTCCTCCACCCGCTGAGCGCAGGCAGCGGGCGGCGCACGCCCAGACAGGCAGTCAGGGTCCGACCACCCGGAGAGCAGCCGACGTGCGTTCCCGCCATTTTGTCCCGCTCGCCGCGCTGCCGGCCCCGGCAGGAGACTACAAGTCCCGTGAGCCTCCGCGGCGTCACTTCCTCCCCACTCACTGTCCGGCCCGCTCCCTTTCCCCCTCCCCTAGGGGCCGAGGGCTCCGGCTGCTGCCCGGCGGCCAGCGGGACAGGTAGGATTTCCGGGGGAAACTGCCGTGGAATCGGAGGCGGCGGTGGCGACCTGGGTGAGTTCACCAGCCAGGAGAGGTGAGAAGCCGCGCGCGCGGCCGGACCGGGTGCCTCTCAGGTTGGGGCCGAGTTCTTGGCTCCGCAGGGGGTCACGTCCAGCGGGAGGATAACGGCCCGGGTCGCCGGCGCTTCGGGCCGGGCGGGGCGGGCCGCGCCACCGCCTCCCTCCTCGGCCCTCCCACAGCGGTCCCGCCGCGGCGTCTCCGCCTGCTGGTGCCCGCGCAGGCTCGTCCTCTCCGCCCCCGAGACTCGGCCGGCCCTTTTGTCTGGGCTGCTCTGCGCCCTCTTTGTGAACGTGCGCGGAGTCGCCTCCTCGGGGAGCCCGCCGGGCCAGTCCCTGCCCGGGACCGCTCCCTGGGGATCCGGTTACTGTAGCCGCATCGGGTCAAAGTACATTTTTCAAAACCGCCCTCCCTCAGACCTCTGCACCCCGGCCGGGCAGAATCTCCAGGGAAACGTCGAGGTCATTGTCCACCGTCAGCCCCCGGGGCCCCAGGGCGCGAATCTCCAGGCGTTTTTCTTGGTAGGGGGATGAGTCTGTGGAAAAGAAACGGTCCTCCTGCTCTCCTGCCCGGCGCCCCGTCCCTGGAACGGGGAAGGGATCGAATTTGCTGCGATGTCTGTACAGGTCACAGCTGTGGTTGGGGACCCGGTGGCAGAAGGGTCGTTGACACACCTCCCGAATCTCGGAGGAGAGTGGTTTCCAGGGCTTCATTGATTGCTTGCAAAAAAGACGCCAAGGCTTCAAGATTCGGACGCCCACCTCCTCTCTCCCTCCAGCCACATCCTTTTATCTTCCTCTTCTTTTTTTGTTTAAAAGAAAGTCCATTAATAGAAGGATCTGCTTTATAGAGAAACCAGAAACATAGTGGCTTCCAGAAAGCACTTTTTCACTGAGTAAAAGGGATGGTGACTTGAGCCTGGAATCGCCTGGAATCCCAGCTACTTAGGAAGCTGAGGCCAGGACTTTGTAGCCTGGGCAGCACAGCGAGACCCCAGTCTTAAAAATAAACGAAGCCAGTTTAGAGAAGGAGAGGTGGTACATTCTTACTGAAAACGGCAGAATTTCATGGATTTGATTAAATCTGGTTAGATAATGGTAACCATGTATGTGCCTTGGAAGACTGCATTGCTAGAATCAACCTTCTATTCTTTTTGAGTCAGGGTCTCACTCTGTCACCCAGACTGGAGTATAGAGGCATGATCAAGGCTCACTGCAGCCTTGACCTCCTGGGCTCAAGTGATCCTTTCACCTCAGCCTTCTGAGTATCTGGGACTACAGGTGCGTTCACACCTGGCTGACTTTTTAAATTTTTTGATTTGTTGTAGTGATGAGGTCTCGCTATGTTGCCTAGTTTGGTCTTGAACTCCTGGGCTCAAGCAGTCCTCCTGCCTTGGCCTCCCAAAGTGCTGGGATTACAGGTATGAGCCACTGCGCCAGCCTTCTTAAGGTAAAGTTTTCTTTTTTTCTTTCTTTTTTTTTTTTGAGTTGGAGTCTCACTCTGTTGCCCAGACTAGAGTGGAATGGCTGCGCCCGGCCACCGCAGCCTCAACCTGCTGGACTCCGTCAATCCTTCCACCTCAGCCTTCCAAGTAGCCGGAATTACAGGCACACGCTACCACGCCTGGCTAAGTTTTTGATTTGTTGTAGAGATGAGGTCTCGCCTGTCCAGGCGGGTCTCGAACTCCCGGCTCAGGCAGTCCACTCACCTCAGCCTCCCAAAGGCGCGGGATTACAGGCTGAGCCACCAAGCTCGGCTAAGGTAAAGTTTTCTTTTTTTTTTTGAGTTGGAATCTCATTCTGTCACCAGACTGGAGTGCAGTGGCCGCTCCCAGCCACCGCAGCCTCGACCTGCTGGGCTCCGGCGATCCTTCCGCCTCAGCCTTCCAAGTAGCTGGAACAACAGGCATGCGCTACCACGCCCGGCTAATTTTTTGATTTATTGTAGAGATGAGGTCTCGCCAAGTTCCCCAGGCGGGTCTCGAACCCGTGGGCTCAGGCAATCCTCTCACCTCAGCCTCCCAAAGTGCTGGGATTACAGGCTGAGCCATCGAGCTGGGCTTGGGTAAAGTTTTCTAAAGGCCATTTCAAATACCTCTGTTGAAAAGTGAATTAATTAGTATTTCAGGTCTGGACCAAGGACTGCCATGACCCCTTTGTATGAATCTGGGAAGATTATTGAAGTTATATAGGTTAATTCCTGCCCTAACCAAATAGACAAATAAAGCTTTTTGCATTTTATTACTTTGCTTAATATCTCATTTGTTTGTTTGTTTTTGAGTTGGAGTCTCACTCCATCACCCAGACTGGAGTGCAGTGGCCGCTCTCGGCCACCGCAGCCTTGACCTGCTTGGGCTCCAGCGATCTTTCCGCCTCAGCCTTCCAAGTAGCTGGAACTACAGGTGCGCGCTACCACACCCGGCTAATTTTTTGATTTATTGTAGAGATGAGGTCTCACCTCCAACCCACGGGCTCAGGCAATCCACTCACCTCAGCCTCCCAAAGGCGCGGGATTACAGGCTGAGCCACCGAGCCCGGCTCCTAATGCAGTTTTTAAACTATCAGTGAGTTCTTTCATGTTTTCCTGGCTATGCTTTGAAGAAGCATCACAGAATTGCTCTAGAAGTTTTCTTTATTATTTTTTCCCCATCCAGCAGCACTATCTTAGCACTAGAAATTTTTTTCTTTTTAATTGGAGTCTCACTCTGTTGCCCAGTCTGGAGTTCAGTGGCACGTTCATGGCTACCCCAGCATCGACCTGCTGGGCTCTAGCCAGCCTTCCACCTCAGCC
>NW_007253382.1:114193-121422 GCF_000164805.1 Carlito syrichta
ATCCGCTCACCTCGGCCTCCCAAAGCGCTGGGATTACAGGCTGAGCCACTGAGCCCGGCCTAATTTTTGATTTATTGTAGAGACGAGGTCTCACCAAGTTGCCTGGGTTGGTCTTGAATCCATGGGCTCAGGCAGTACACTTGCTTCGGCCTCCCAAAGTGCTGGGAATACAGACCAAGCCACTGAGCCCAGCCCTAGCACTTGAAGTTTTAAAAATAATCTAAGAAACAGCAGTTGTGATTGATCAATTTATTTGTCCAAACATGATAATTTTATCAATATAATAATCATATTATTATTTTTTGAGTTGGAGTCTCAGGTGATCCTTCTGCCTCAGCTTTCCATGAAGCTGGATCTATGCCACCACACCTGGCTAATTTTTTGATTTATTGTAGAGAACTTGGCATTTTGCCAAGTTTCCCAGGTTGGTCTTGAGCCCCTGGGCTCAGATAGTCCTCTTGCTTTGGCCCCCCTACAACATGCTGGGATTACAGGCATGAGGCACTGCGTCTGGCTATCAATAATATTTTTAAAACAAGTTAATATACATTGTGTGACTTAATTCTCTATACAAGTACGTGAGATGGTTTTTCTTTCATTTTACAGCTGATAAAATCGAATCCCTAAAATGTTAAGTGATTTGCTTAAGGATATACTGTTAACCGATATAGGAAGTAGCAGAGTAGCTCCAAGTCTAGTGCTCTTTCTATTACCTTATATTTCTCACAACTACTAATCATAACAGCACCAACAGCTTTAATTTACTGAAATCTAAATACTAGAGAAAAATAATGGAAATGTCTTCCAATCAGGGCAAAGTGATTTATAAGGAACTGGAATTTTTGGAGTCATAAATAATCAGTCTTTCCCATAAGTCATATTTAACATTGGTCCCGTCACTTTGTCTTCTGATACGGTGTGATTACCTTGTGCCTAGACAGAATGACAAGTTTATGCAAGGCTGGAAGCATGATGAGCTACTTGGTTTTGGTTTTGACTAATCTTTGCTAAGAGGTTTATTAAGAAGTATGTTGGAGAACATAGATACAATAGCGTTGGCTGCTGGAACCAGCACTGAAGATAGCACTGAAATTTTTTTAGTCAAAGCATCAAGATTCAAGGAGGATACTTTTGGTTTCTGCTTTTAATAAAAATTTTTAATAAGTTTCAAACCTGCAGTTAAATCTTGGATTTATGTCAGGGCATGCCATAAATGTGACATCAGAAACAAACCAACTGGACGCAGTGGCTCACAACCATAATCCCAGCACTTTGGGAGACCGAGGTGAGAGGATTGCCCAAGCCTATGGCTTCGAGACCAGCCTGGGCAATTTGGTGAGACCTCGTCTCTACAATAAATCAAAAAATTAGTTGGGCATGGTGGTGCAAGCCTGTAGTTCCAGCTACTTGCAAAGCTGAGACGGAAGGATCATCTGAGCCCAGCAGGTCGAGGCTGCGGTGGCCATGAGCGTGCCATAGCATTCTAGCCTTGGTGGCAGAGTGAGACTCTGACTACAACAACAACAAAAGAAACAGAAACCTACTTCACCTCCCTTAAATTCCTTTTAGATAAAATGCATGACATGCCAATGGAATTGAGTCAATACAATTATGCAGTCTAGCCTTTCTAACTAGTATAAGCCTGTTTTAAATCTTTTATTTTGGCCAGGCATGGTGGCTTACGTCTATAATCCCAGCACTTTGGGAGGCTGAAGTGAGAGGATTGCCTGAGTCCCCATGGATTTGAGACCAGCCTGGGAGACCTCATCTCTACAATAAATCAAAAACTTAGCAGGGCATGGTAGTGAAAGCCCGTAGTTCCAGCTACTTGAAGGCTGAGGCGGAAGGATCACTTGAGCCCAGTAGGTTGAGGCTGCGGTGGCCGTGAATGTGCCACTGTACTCCAGCCTGGGCAACAAGAGTGAGACTGACTGAAAAGAAAAATCTTTTATTTTGCCATCATATGGGAAATAAATTTTTTCCTTGTGTTTTTTGCTGTTGGTTTACTTCATTTCCAGACCCATCCACTCATTCATTCAATCAACAGATATTGAAAGGCTGTCATATTCTAGGTACTGTTGTAGGTGCTAAAGAGAGAGCAATGAAAACAAAAGTCTTTTTCCTCTTTGGGTCGACCTACCTATTAGGTTTGGGTGGGAAGAGAGAGGAGTCAGGCAGTAAATAAGCACTAAGTAAATAAAATCCCAGCCAGGCTCGGTGGCTCAGCCTGTAATCCCGCGTTTTGGGAGGCTGAGGTGAGTGGATTGCCTGAGCCCACGAGTTCAAGACCCGCCTGGGCAACTTGGTGAGACCTCATCTCTACAATAAAATAAAAAATTAGCTGGGTGTGGTAGCGCGCGCCTGTAGTTCCAGCTACTTGGAAGGCTGAGGCGGAAGGATCGCCGGAGCCCAGGAGGTCGAGGTTGTGGTGGCTGGGAGTGGCCACTGCACTCCAGTCTGGGTGACAGAGTGAGACTCCAACTCAAAATAAAATAAAATAAAATTCCTTCTTATTAACTGAACGTTGAGCAAGTCAACACCTTTGAGCTTTAGTTTTCTCATAATTGATTCCTGCTCTGCCTACTTGTGAAATTGTTTCCAAGAGTGAGTAGGATAACTATTTGGATGCATTATATACATCAGATTCCTATAATAAGTTATTTTTATTATTATTAGAAAAGGATGAGGCCAGGCATGGTGGCTTATGCCTATAATCCCAGCATCTCGGAAGGCCGAGGCAGGAGGATCACTTGAGGCCAGGAGTTTGAGACCAAACTGGATAACATAATGAGACCTGATCTCTACAGAAAATAAAAACATTAGCCAAACATGATGGTGCACCCCTGTAGTCTTGGGTACTCAGGAGACTGAGGCAGGAGGATAGCTTGATGCCAGGAGTTTGAGGCTGCAATGAGCTATGATTGTGCCAACGCACTCCAGCTTGAGCAACAGGGTGAGACCTTATCTCAAAAAGAGACAGAGAATGTTAAAAAAAAATTCTAGGATATTACAATTTACAGCTAAAAATATTGAAGGGGATTTTAAGGAGAGGAAATGTTTCAGTGACTGATTTTTAGGGAAGAAATGGTTGAAACTATGTAACTTTCAGATTCAAGCTTGGTTTTCTGTTTAACTTCTCTATTATGTTTAAAGCACTTGATGTTTGTTTGAAAAATCTGAAAATTATGACATCTTTACTCAACATAATACATTTACTCCTGCTAGAGTCTGAAGACCTGGGCTCTAATTCCACATGTTTCTTTCTTTCTTTTTTTTTTTTTTTAGTTAGAGTCTCACTCTGTCACCCAGGCTGGAGTGCAGCGGCACACTCATGGCCACTGCAGCCTCTACCTGCTGGGCTTAGACGATCTTTCCACTCAGCCTTCCAAGTAGCTGGAACTACAGGTATGCACTACCATGCCTGGCTTATTTTTTTATTTTTTGTAGAGACAAGTCTTAACAAGTTGCCCAGGCTGGTCTCAAACCTCCGGGTTCAGGCAATCCTCTCGCCTTGGCCTCCCAAAGTGCTGGTATTACAGGCTAAGCCACCACACCCAGCCATTTTTTTTTTTTTTTTGAGACTCATTTTCATTCTTGCCTAGGCTGTGGAATACAGTGGCAGTGGCATGCTCATCATAGCTAAATGAAGCCTGGAATTCCTGGGCTCAAGGGATCCTCTTCCCTCAGCATCCCAAGTAGCTTGTATTACAGGTGCCTATCACCATGCCTGGCTTATATTCTTTTTAATTTTTTTTTTTTTTGAGTTAGAGTCTCATTCTGTTACCCAGGCTGGAGTGCAGTGGCACGCTGATGGCCACCACAACCTCGACCTGCTGGGCTCTGACGATCCTTCTGACTCAGCCTTCCAAGTAGATGGAACTACAGGCAAGAGCCACCACACCCAGCCTCTTTAAATATTTTTTGTAGATGGGGTGTTGCTGTGTTGCTTGTTCAGGTTGATTTCCAACTCCTAGCCTCAAGTCATCCTCCTGCCTTGGACTCCCAAAGTGCTGGGATTACAGGTGTGAGCCACCATTCCTGGCCTTCTCCTTTTCTAATAGTAGTAAAAATAACTAACTACAGTAATCTGAAGTATATAATGTATCCAAAATACTTATCCTATTCACTCTTGGAAACAATTCCATAAGTAAGTAGAGCAGGAATCAATTATGAAAAAACTAAAGCGCAAAGGGATACTTGCACCTTTGTCACTTAGCTGTAAATATGCATGGACAAGTCAGCTAACCTCTTTAAACTTTAGTGTCCTCATTTACAAAATAGCAATGAGTCTGGGCACAGTGATTCATGCCTATAATCCTAGCACTTTGGGAGGCCGAGGTGAGAGGATTACCTGAGCCCATGGATTTGAGACAAGCCTGGACAACTTGGCGAGATCTCATCTCTACAATAAATAAAAAAATTGGCTGAGCATGGTGGTGCACACCTGTAGTTCCAGCTACTTGGAAGACTAAGGCAGAAGGATCACCTGAGCCCAGCAGATTAAGGCTGCGGTGGTCATGAGTGTGCCACTGCACTCCAGCCTAGGTGACAGAGTGAGACTCTGACTCAAAAAAAAAGAAAAGGAATGATAATCCTTTCATCAGAGGTGTCAGATGAGATAAGATATATGCCAGGTCTTTGTAAACTGTATAGCATTTAAATAAATATGAAAAAAGACATTGGGTCTAGCAAAGGAAAATGAAGTAGTTGTAGTGTCATCAGTATTGTATGAGAGAGCATCAGTTTAAAGTGATAGTGGTTCAGCCTGTAATCCCAGCACTTCAGGAGTTGGAGGCGAGTGGATTGCCTGTGCCCACAGGTTCACAACCAGCTCGGGCAACTCGGCCTCATCTCTACAATTTAAAAAAAAAAACAATTAGCTGAGCATGGAAGTGCGCCTGTAGTTCCAGCTACTTGGAAGGCTGAGGCGGAATGATCGCCGGAGCCCAGCAGGTCGGTGCTGGGGTGGCTGTGAGTATGCCTGCACTCCAGCCTGGGCAACAAAGTGAGACTCCAACTCAAATAAATAAATAAATAAATAAAAGTGATACTTAGTGGTGAGGAAAACCTCAGGGTATGACCCTGGCAGTGCACTGAATTTAGAAATGTAGTGTATGCTGGGCTCGGTGGCTCAGCCTGTAATCCCGCGCTTTGGGAGGCTGAGGTGAGTGGATTGTCTGAGCCCACAGGTTCGAGACCCGCCTGGGCAACTTGACGAGACCTCATCTCTACAATAAATAAAAAATTAGCCAGGTGTGGTAGCGTGTGCCTGTAGTTCCAGCTACTTGGAAGGCTGAGGCGGAAGGATCGCCGGAGCCCAGCAGGTCGAGGCTGCTGTGGCCGGGAGCGGCCATTGCACTCCGGTCTGGGTGACAGAGTGAGACTCCAACTCAAAAACAAAAAAAAACAAAAAAGAAGTGTAGTGTATGATATTCCTAGGTGTTTTCCAGATATAAATTTAAGATCAAATCTAGAATCTGTGGCTTTTTTGGGAAAACTGCAGTGTTAGAGAGTTTTCTTTTTTCTTTCTTTCTTTCTTTATATTTATTTTTTTAGTTGGAGTCTCACTCTGTCGCCCGGGTGGACAACAGAGTGAGACCTCGTCTTTATTTATTTATTTTTTAGAGATTTTTCTACATTTATTCTCTTAACTGTGAGCTTCTTAATTTTCAGGAGTTTTTAAGACATAAATGTTGATTGCATTTTGTTTAGAGTAGATAATTTTGTGATGAGTTGCTTCGTTCCTTTACTTCTTCTGTGGGTGGTTGATTCTGATGGGATCCAACATATTTAATCCCTTACAGAAAACTCTCCTACTTGACCTTTATCCTGCACATGCCATCGAGTTACCAGTGTACTCTATCCCCCCAACCAACTGCTTTCTTTGTTCTTTGGTTGGTTTTACAGTGTCAAAAATTGGTATAAAAGATTCAGGATTCATCTGTGTTTTGTGTTGATCCAGAGCACAATGTTCATATCTCTGTAGGGGCCCTTTCCCCTCTATGTTATGTTTACCTCTTTATTCTCTCCACTGTTTATATGCCTGTTTATGAAAGTAAACTGAATTAAGATTTCTATGTTATTGAAACATGTTATTAATTTCCATTTTTTTAAATCACTCAGTTGTCCAGGCTGGAGTGCAGTGGCATAATCAAGGCTCAGCACAACCTTGGACTCCTGGACTCACACAATTTTCCCACCTCAGCCTCTTGAGTTGCAGGGACTACAGGCAGATGCCACTATACCCAGCTAATTTTTTTGTTATTATTATTATTATTATTATTATTATTATTTTGTAGGGACCCTGTGTTGCCCAGGCTGATCTCAAACTCCTAGGCTCAAGCAATTCTCCCTCCTTGAGCTCACAAAGTGCTGGGATTACAGGCCTGAGCCACTATGCCCAGCTAGTTTCCATTTTTACCAATTACAAATAAAGCTGCCACATAGGTCTTTGTACGTGTAACTTTTCTTTTAAATGAAATTACTGGGTTAGCAGGTATGGACATACATATGGTGCTTGATTGGTATTACCTGTATCAAGTTGTTTGCCAGCATCAATTTTTTTTTTTTTTTTTGCAATGGAGTCTTATTCTATCACCCAGGCTGGAGTGCAGCGGCACGCTCCCAGCCACCGAAGTCTCGACCTGCTGGGCTCAGGGAATCCTTCCTCCTCAGCCTTCCAAGTAGCTGGAACTACAGGCACTCGCCAACATGCCCAGCTAATTTTTTGATTTATTATTGTAGAGATGAAGTCTCGCCAAGTTGCCCAGGTTGGTCTTGAACCTGCAGGCTCAGGCAATTCTCTTACCTCAGCCTCCCAAAGTGCTGGAATTATAGGTGTGAGCCACTGTGCCTGGCCTGCCAACATCAATACTCTAATTTGCAGTGCTACAAACAGTTAACAGTACTTGTTTACCTACAATCAACTTTACTAATATTGGATTTTAATGTCTTAAAGTAAACATATTTCCAGTTAAATAGTTATAAATAGCACATAATTATTGTATTAATATTTTAACTACTCAAGTCAAACTTTAAAAATATGACTATAAGTTCTATTCGTATCCCTTACTCCTTTATCTATTTAGGTCTTGATGGTCTTAAATACCTTTTCGAGTCTTTTATTATAGATATTTATTTTCAGGTTTATTGAAAAGTTGTCTGTAGTCTGTGATATTTGCTTTATTTCTTTTCTTTTTTTTTTTTTTTGGAGTTGGAGTCTCACTCTG
>NW_007253382.1:121614-123962 GCF_000164805.1 Carlito syrichta
CAGCCTTCCAAGTTGCTGGAACTACAGGTGCGCGCTACCACGCCCGGCTGATTTTTGATTTATTGTAGAGATGAGGTCTCATCAAGTTGCCCAGGCAGGTCTTGAACCCGCGGGCTCAGGCAATCTACTCACCTCAGCCTCCCAAAGCGCGGGATTACAGGCTGAGCCACCGAGCCCGGCTATTTCATTTTTGCTTTGTAGAGAAACTGAAATATATTCATCCTATAGCCATTCACTTTTCCTTTGCAGTTTCTCATATTCCATAATTGTAATATTCTTCCATGGGTAAATATTAAATTTTGCTTTGTTTTGTTTGTTTTTTTGAGTTGGAGTCTCACTCGGTCGCCCAGACTGGAGTGCAGTGGCCGCTCCCGGCCACCGCAGCCTCGCCTGCTGGGCTCTGGCGATCCTTCCGCCTCAGCCTTCCGAGTAGCTGGAATTACAGGCATACGCTACCACACCCAGCTGATTTTTGATTTATTGTAGAGATGAGTTCTCGCCAAGTTGCCCAGGTGGGTCTCGAACCCGCGGGCTCAGGCAAACCACTCACCTCAGCCTCCCAAGGCACGAGATTACAGGCTGAGCCACTGAGCCCGGCTTCTTTATTTTTATTATTAATTTTGAGTCAGAGTCTCATTCTGATGCCCAGGCTGTAGTGCAGTGGCACAATCACTGCATGCTCACCATAACCTTGACTTCTGGAGTAGCTGTGACTTCAGGCATATACCCAGCTAACTTCCTGTTTCATTTTTTTAAATTAATTGTAAAACAGCCCTCTGACAGGTCCTTTAGGAGATTTTCCAGAAGAAAGCATTTTCGTAGGAGATGGGACCTTCCAGTAGGACAAGATGTGGGAACAGAGACAGGGATATTGATGTTTCTGACCCTGTATAAGCCTAGGCTAATGTGTGGGTTTGTGTCTTAGTTCTGTTTTTATTTTTTAAATTTTTATATTTTTTATTTTAAAGATGGGGTGCAATTCAGGGTTAGGTATACAGATGTTCATTATGTAGGTACCCTTGTTGATGAGGTGTGACCCCCACCCCAATCTTTTTTTTTGATATTAACGTTTTATGTCGTCTTTCAGGACATCTGCAATAGACATACTGTCATATATAAACTTAAAAAAATACTTTAACGTAAAACATCGTACTGCAGAGAACTAGAATTCAACACATTACACCACTAAAAAGTTCATATACTTACGATATATGCGTGGATTCACTCCATTAGAAAAATTCATCTCTTAGAACATTAAAGACCAGTCTCAGCAAAGCCCAAAGAAAAATTATTTTACCACGAGGAACACTAAAAATAACAACTATGCATTTTATAAACAAGTGGTGGGCAAGAGGATAAAGAGTCATGCTATTATGTCATGACAGGCACAAACTGAAATACAATTTTAGACAAGCAGTGTATAAAAATATTTTTTAAGACAATACTTTTGATGGGTACAGCAGCACTTTTAAAAAGCTGTGTGATTATTCCTTTTGAGGACCTACTACAACAATTCAACTTACTGCCCCCAGTTAGATCTGAACGCACCAACCTGGAAAGCAAGTTCTCGCACCCAGGTACACTCCTCACACCTGTTCATAAACTCTTCCATCTGTGGGGCACACTTCTGAGCCTCAGGCAGGCATCAGTCGCAAACAAGGAATGAGATGATGGCGTCCGGAGCCCATTTCCAGACCCAGGTTTGGGAGCATGAACAGAGAGGCAAACGCAAGGTGGAGTCTGTGTGTGTGTGTGTGTGTGGTCTCTATTCCGCGTGTGGGCCCTGCCTGGAAGGGGAGTTTAATCCGGCATTTCAATATTTAATTTGGGAGGTGGGGGAGCATACTTTCCAGGGCTCTGGGTTATCACTACCTTGGCCTTCTTTCCAAACATCGGAGCAATTTTTGGAGCTTCTGGAACCCATGTTCCTTCAGCATCTTCACTGTCTTCATGATGGAGATCATAGGAAATGTTGCCATATTCTCTCAGAAACGGGAAAATTTCCAGCAGAAACTGACAAATCTCTGCGAATACCAAACCACCAGTGGTTGCCCCCCTTTTGCCTAAACGATGCGGCCATTGAGGCTATCAAGGAGAGCCAAAGGGGGACAAATATAGAGAGGTAAGAGAGGGCATTGTGGCCATCCAATCGGTGAACCAGCAGGACCTCGAAGGTGAGCAGAGGCACGATGACGGTTACCCAGCTGATGGCCATGGTCACGTGTGTCCGCTGCTCGGCTATCACATCCGGGGACCGCAGGAACAGGAGGGACCAGACGATGTAATAGAGGACCACCAAGCAAAGGAACGACATGATCCACAGGGGCACGAACACCACCAGCCACGCC
>NW_007253382.1:124540-132973 GCF_000164805.1 Carlito syrichta
ACGCTTCCCGGCAGAGGCGGGAGTGACCCAATCTTTGTTTTTAACAAAAAAGTTTAAAAAGTAGAACGGTGCGGTGGCTCACGCCTATAATCTTAGTACTTTGGGAAGCCGAGGTGAGAGGATTGTCTGAGCCCAAGGGTTCAAGACCAGGCTGGGCAACTTGGCCAGACCTCATTATTAGAATAAATTTAAAAATTAGCTGGGTGTGATGGGTATGCCTGTTGTTCCAGCTACTTGGAAAGCTTAGGTGGAAGGATCGCCTGAGCCCAGCACATCAAGGCTGCTGTGGCTGAGAGCATGCCACTGCCCTCCAGCCTGGGTGACAGTGAGAAGTAAAAATAAATTTTAGTAATAGGAAAGCTTATAGAATAAAGATATAAAGGATGAAAATATTTTTGTACAACTGTACAGTGTGTTTTAGGTTATTACAAGAGTAAAAAATTTTTTTTTAATTTTAAAGTTTATGAAATAAATAAGTTACAGTAAACTAAAGTTAATTTACTATTGAAGAAAGAAAAATAAATTTTTTTTTTTTTTTTTGAGTTGGAGTCTCACTCTGTCACCCAGACTGGAATACAGCGACCGCTTCCGGCCACTGCAGCCTCGACCTGCTGGGCTCCAGCGATCCTTCCGCCTCAGCCTTCCAAGTAGCTGGAACTACAGGCGCGTGCTACCACGCCCAGCTAATTTTTGATTTTATTGTAGAGATGAGGGCTCACCAAGTTGCCCAGGCGGGTCTTGAACCCGCGGGCTCAGGCAGTCCACTCACCTCAGCCTCCCAAAGTGCTAGGATTACAGGCTGAGCCACCGAGCCCGGCTGAAAAATAGTTTTTTATAAACATAGTGTAGCCTACGTGTACAGTGTTTGTGAAGTCTATAGTAATGTACACTAATGTCCTAGGCCTTCGTATTCACCACTGAGTCAGCGATAGCAATTTCCAGTCTTACAAGCTCCACTCGCAGTAAGTCCTATATAGGTGTACCTTTTTTTGTCTTTTATATCAAATCCTTCTTTATCTCTTCTATATTTGGATATCTGTAGATACACAAATACCATTTTGTTACAGTTGTCCTCAGTATTCATTACAGTCACATGCTGTACAGGTTTGTAGCCTAAGAGCGATAAGCTGTGCTTTGTAGCTTAGGTGTGTGGTAGCTAGATGTAAGTTTATGTTCACATGATGATGAAATAGCCTAACAACTTTTCTCATAAGGTATCCCCATTGTTAAGTTACTGTATATCTTTGCATACTGTGTCATAAAGAAATGAAGTTTTGAAGTTAATTACACATTGCACACTTTTCTTGAGTGGGAGTCTCATTCTGTCACCCAGGCTGGAGTACAGTGACACGTTCACAGCCATCACAGCCTCGACATATTGCTGGACTCAGGCGATCCTTCTGTTTCAGCCTTCCAAGTAGCTGGAACTACAGGTGTGTGCCACCATGCCCAGCTAATTTTTTGATTTATTGTAGAGATGAAATCTTGCCATTTTGCCCAGGTGGTCTTGAACCTGTGAGTTTAGGCAGTCCTCTTGCTTCCACCTCCCAAAGTGCTGGGATTACAGCCGTGACCTACCACACCCGACTGCACACTTTTCTTTATTGTTTTATTGTATTAAAATGCACATGATATAACAGTTATCATCTTAGCTGGTTTTAGGTATACAGTTCAGTCATATTAAGTATAAATATACATAACAAAATTTATCCTTTTAGCTGTTTTTGTAATTTAAAAAAATTTTTTTTTTTTAGAGATGGGTTCTTGCTATGTTGCCCAGGGTAGTCTCAAACTCCTGGGCTCAGATGTTCCTCCTGCCTTGGCCTTACAAAGTGCTCGGATTATAGTCATTAGCCACCGTACCAGGTCTGACTTCGTTTTTTTTTTAAGGATACAGTTGTATTAAGTATATTCTTATTTTTATGTACCTTCACCCATCTCCAGAACTCTTTGTCTTGCAGAACTGAAGCTCTGTATCCATTAAATAATAGCTCCATACCCCCTCTCCCCTCTGCCCCTGGTAACTTCTTTCTACCTTTTCTCTGTGATTTTGCCTATTCTGGGTGCCTCGTAAAAGTGGATCATACATTATTTGTCCTTTTGTGTTTGGCTTTGTTGTTGTTGTTGTTCATTTAACATTTATTGAGCACTTGCTGTGTGCCCTGCAGAAACAAATCAGTCACAGCCCTCACTCTTAAGGAACTCTGAGTTTGATATGGATTTTGTGAAAAGCTAGGAACATAAGAGATGTGACCTCCCAACTCAGCCAAAGGGGACTGGGAGGCTGCTGTATGGAGTTTTTTTGTTTTTTGTTTTTGTTTTAATTTTCAAAACTATCTTCTCTTTGTGCTTACATTTGTTTTATTTTGTAGAAAATCAGAAACTCTCTAGCCTCTTTACCTCTGGAGGAAAGGTACCATTTGAATGAAATAGAAAAGCAATCATTTAAACTCTTTTCAGGACACTTAAGGAATTAGTAACAAGAGGGTTAAAGGATTTCTTAAATATTTTAGTGTATGCTTTTGGAGTGCATAACAGAAAGGGAAAATATTAAAGAGCAATCTTTTTTTTTTTTTTTTGGTGTTGGAGTTGTACACTATTGCCCAGGTTGGAGTACAGTGGCATTCTCACAGCCACCCCAGCCTCCACTTTCTGGACTTAGGCAGTCTTCTGCCTTAGCCTTCCAAGTAGCTGGAACTACAGGTGCACACCACCATGCCTGGCTAATTTTTTGGTTTATTGTAGAGGTAAGGTCTCACCAAGTTGCCCAGGCTGGGCTCTAACTAACCCCTGAATTCAGGCAACCCTCTTGTCTCTGCCTCTCAAAGTGCTGGAATTACAGATGTGAGCCACTATACTGGCAAAGAGCAGTCTTTAGGCAGTTTCTTCCTTTTAGCCTAAAGAGATTTAAAAGGTTAGCCTTCTAACCATCAGTTTTACCATATTAAATTCACACAAATAGACTACCTAATTATTTTATTGAGAAGCATTCATGGCTGGGCGTGGTGGCTCATGCCTGTAATCCCACACTTTGGGAGGCTGAGGTGAGAGGATTGCCTGAGTCCAGGGGTTCGAGACCAGCCTGGGCAACTCGGCGAGACCTCATCTCTACAATAAATCAAAAAATTACCTGAGCATGGTGGCACATGCCTGTAGTTCCAGCTACTTGGAAGGCTGAGGCGGAAAGATCACCTGAGCCCATCAGGTGGAGGCTGCGGTGGCCGTGAGCATGCCACTGCACTTCCGCCTGGGAGACAGAGTGAGACTCTGACTCAAAAAAAAAAATCATTCATACTTGTTATCACTATAATACACTATAACTTTTTTTAAAGTCCATTTAAGTCAGACTTTCCACAGAGCATTTTAATTTTTTTTTTTTTTTTTGAGTTGGAGTCCCACTCTCGCCCAGACTGGAGTGCAGTGGCCGCTCCCAGCCACTGCAGCCTTGACCTGCTAGGCTCCGGCAATCTTTCCGCCTCAGCCTTCCAAGTAGCTGAAACTACAGGCGCGTGCTACCATGCCCAGCTCATTTTTATTTATTGTAGAGATGAGGTCTTGCCAAGTTGCCCAGTCGGGTCTTGAACCTGCGGGCTCAGGCAGTCCACTCACCTCAGCCTCCTAAAGGTGCGGGATTTAATTAAATTTCTAACACTATGTAGCTATGTGTAATCAAACTTCCTCTAGTAAAAACCAAACTAAACCCAATAAAAACAAAAACGTTTCCTTGGCTGAAGTCCAACTTTAGTCCCTAGTATTCCAGCAGAAGAAATAAGATGATTAATTCTGATTTTAACATCTTAAAAATAATATATATATATTTTTGAGTAGGAATCTCTGTCGCCCAGGCTGAAGTGCAGTGGCATTCTCACAGCCACCGCAGCCTTGACCTACTGGACTCAGGTGATCCTTTCACCTCAGCCTTCCAAGTAACTGGAACCACAGGTACATATCACCACGCCCAGCTAATTTTTTTTGATTCATTGTAGAGCAGAGGTTTCACCAAGTTTCCCAGGCTGAGCTCAAACCCCCAGACTCAGGCAGTCCTCTCTCTTATGCCTCCCAAAGTACTGGAATTACAGGCATGAGCCACTGCACCTGGTTAAAAATATAATTTTTAGTTATAAAGGAATAATACAACTTAAAATTCAAATAATGTGGAAGTACATAAAATAAAAGCAGTAGTCCTTATCACCACCCTACCATCTCTCTTATTCCCGCTCCAGTGCCCTCCAGACTTTTACTCAGAGTAACTACCAATTAACAATTTTGGTGAACATCCTATTCTACCTATTCTGTAATTTTATTTATTTTTATTTTTATTTTTTTGAGTTGGAATCTCACTCCGTCACCCAGGCTGGAGTGAAGTGGCACACTCACGGCCACCCCAGCATCGACCTTCTGGGCTCAAGTGATCCTTCCGCCTTAGCCGTTCAGGTAGCTGGAACTACAGGCATTCCTACCACACCTGGCTAATTTTTTGATTTATTGTGGAGATGAGGTCTTGCTGAGTTGCCAGGGCTGGTATCGAACCTGCAGGCTCAGGCAGTCCACTTGCCTCAGCCTCCCAAAGTGCTGGGATTACGGGCTAAGCCACCGAACCCAGCCATTTTATTTCTTTTTTGCACTCAATAATATGGTGAATATATCCTTGTATGTCAGAACAAAGTACATGCCTTCATTGTTTTTTGTTTGTTTGTTTTAAGAGAGACAGGGTCTTAAACCAGGCCCAGTGGCTCACACCTGTAATCCTTGCATTTTGCTAGGTCAAGGTGGGAGGATTGCTTGCACCCACGAGTTTGAGGCCAGCCTAGGCAACATAGCAAGATCCCTGTCTCTACAAAAATAAAAAAAGTTAGCCGGGTATGGTGGTGTGCACCTGTAGTCCCAGCTACTTGGGAGGCTAAGGCAGAAGAGACCTCTGAGCCCAGAAGGTTGAGGCTGTGGTAAGCCATGATCTCATCACTACCCTCTAGTTTGGGTGACATAGTGAGACACTGACTCAAAAAAAGAAAGAAAAAATTTAAAAGTGACAGGGTATTGCTATGTTGCCCAGGCTGATCTTTAACTCCTGGCCTCCTGGCCTCTGACCTTGGTCTCCCAAAGTACTGGGTTATAGACCTGAACTACTGCTCCTAGCCCTTCATTATTTTTAATGTCCTCAATAGTATTCTGTATATGAAGGTTTTATACTTCAGCCATTTTACTGTTTTTTGTTTTGTTTTGTTTTGTTTTTGAGTTGGAGTCTCACTCTGTCACCCAGACTGGAGTGCAGTGGCCATTCCTGGTCACCGCAGCCTCGACCTGCTGGGCTCTAGAGATCCTTCTGCCTCAGCCTTCCAAGTAGCTGGAACTACAGGCACTCGCTACCACGCCTGGCTAGTTTTTGATTTATTGTAGAGAAGAGGTCTCACCAAGTTGCCCAGGCGGGTCTCGAACCCGCAGGCTCAGGCAATCCACTCACCTCAGCCTCCCAAAACACTGGGATTACAGGCTGAGCCACCGAGCCCGGCCGCCATTTTACTGTTGTTGAGCATTTCAGGTATCTCCAATTTTTGCCGTTATACATAATACCAAAAGTATCTTTGTGAATAGAGCTAGTATTTCTTTAGTTCAGAAATAGATCCAAATTTATAGATTTTATGATTGATTGGTACTGCCAAAATGCCATCAATAAAGGCATACCAAATTACTATTTTATTCTATTTTTTGGAGTCAGAGTCTTGCTCTGTCTCCTAGGCTGGAATGCAGTGGCACACTCATGACCACCACATCCTCAACCTGCTAGGCTCAGGGGATCCTTCTGCTTCAGCCTTTCAAGTGCTGGAACCACAGGTTTGTGCCACCATGCCTGGCTAACTTTTTATTTATTTATTTATTATGAGATGTGGTCTCGCCAAGTTGTCCAGGTTATTCTCGAATCCCTGAGTTCAAACAATTCTCTGGGCTCTGCCTTCCAAAGTGCTGGGATAACAGGCATGTGCCACTGCACCTGGCCCAAATTACCATTTTAAAAGATTGAAAAAAAATTTTTTTAAAGATGGAGTCTCCCTGTGTTGCCCAGGCTTGTCTTGAACTCCTGACCTCAAGTGATCCTTCTGCTTCAGCCTCCTGACTTGCTGGAATTATAGGTCCACCATGCCTGGCTCCAAATTACCTTTTGACTCAATTTGTGAGAGTGCACTTTTCTGTACATTAGCATCATTTATGTACTTATTGAATACCACCAGTACTGGATTTTTTAAAATTTATTTTTATTTGTTATTTTAAAGTTATGGGGTACAAGTTGGGATTGTGTACATAAGTGGTTGAGGTACAGGTGAAGTTTTGGGCCTCTTACTGGACTTCACTTCACCTGGATTAGAGTCAGGCACACTATTGATGTTATGTGTCCCCCGCCCTCAGCAGTGTCCCACTACTGCCAATCCCTTTTATTATTTTTTTTTCCCAAGTTGGAGTCTCACTCTGTTGCCCAGACTGGAGTGCAGTGGCCACTCCTGGCCACCGCAGCCTCGACCTGCTGGGCTCCAGTGATCCTTCCACCTCAACCTTCCAAGTAGCCGGAATTACAGGCATGCGCTACCATGCCCAGCTGATTTTTTGATTTATTATAGAGATGAGGTCTCGCCCAATCCCTTTTTTTTGTTGTATTATGATAGGTGTTCAGGGTCCACTTATGAGTGAGAACATATGGTGCTCAGTTCTTTGTTTCTGTGATAGATCGCTGAATATGATAGACTCCAAATCCATCTAAGTTGTTGGAAAGTCCATAATTTTGTCCTTTATGACTGTATAATATTCCATCATATAGAGTCAATCATACTCAGTGATCTAACACAGAAACAAAGAGCAGAGTACCATATGTTGTCACTCATAAGTGGACCTTGAACAATTACCATAATACTATAAAAAAGGGATTGGCAGTAGTGGGAAACCGCCAGGGGATGGGGCGTGGGATTGGCAATTGAGGGAAACTGCCAGAGGAGGGAGCGGTACACTCCATCAACAAGGGTACCTGCATAATGAACATTTGTATACCTAACCCTGAATTGTACCCCACATTTTAAAAAAAATAAAAAATAAAACATATTCCATCATATGTATGTACCACACTATTTTTACCCAGTCCAGTTTTGATGGGCAGCATGGTTGGTTCCATGCTTTTGCTATTGTGAATAGTGCTGCAGTAAACGTGTGTACAGGTATCTTTTTTATAGACTGATTCTAGTTCCTTCAGGTATATTCCCGGAAAGGAGATTGCCTAGTTATATGGAAGGTCAATTTCTAGTTCTTTTAGGAATCACCACACTGTTTTCCATAAAGGTTGAATTCGTTTGTACTCCCACCAACAGTGTATAAGCGTTTCCTTTTCTCTGCATCATCTTCAGCATCTGTGTTTTGTTTTATTAATGATGGCCATTCTTATGGAGTTAGCTGGTATCCCAATGTGGTTTTGATTTACATTTCTCTTATGATTAGTGAGACTGAGCATTTTTTCACTTGTCTGTTGGCTGCTCATATGTCTTCTTTTTGAGAAGTGTCTATTCATGTCTTTTGTCCCTTTTTTTTTTTTAAGAGAAAGTAGGATTTCTTATGAGGTCAGAAAAGCTCCCACAGCGGGATAGTGCCTGAAAGAGGTTACCTTTTTGTCCATTTTTTAATGGGGCTGTTTTTTGTTTGTTTGTTTGTTTGTTTTGGCACGTTTGAATTCCTTATGGATCCTGGATGTTAGGCCTTTGTCAGATATACAGTTGGTAAATATTTTTTTCCATTCTGTGGGCTGTTTCCCCACTCGTTGGTTTCTTTTGCTTTGCAGAAGCTTTTCTGTTTGATGAGATCCCACTTTTCTGTCTTACGGCATGGGCATCTGGGGTTTTGATCAGGAATTGGTTGCCTATTCCAATTTCCATAAGAATGTCTCCTGTGTTTTCTAAGTTTCATATGGTTTGAGGTTTTATGTTTAGGTCTTTGATCAATTTGGAATTGATTTTTGTGTATGGTGATATGTAGGGGCTCTGTTTCATTCTTCTGCATGTAGTCAGCCAGTTTCCCCAGCACCATTTACTGAATAGATTCTCTTCTTCCTGGTGGTTGTTGGTGGTGGTTTTGCTGAAGATGAGTTGGTTGAGAAATTGAAGTTTTGATTCTGGAATATCTATCCTGTTCCATTGGTCTATATGCCTGTTCTTGTACCAATAAGGCTGTTTTGATTACTGTAGCCTTATAATAAAGTTTGAAGTCTGGGAATGTGATACCCCGCTTTGTTTCTTTTGCTGAGGACTGTTTTGGCTATTCATGGTCATTTTTGTTTCCATATGAATTTCTGTATTGTTTCCAGGTCTGAGAAGAATGATGATGATAATTTAATGGGTAGTGCATTGAATCTGTAGATTACCTTGAGTAGGATGGGCATTTTTTTTTTTTTTTTTTTGAGTT
>NW_007253382.1:133169-160062 GCF_000164805.1 Carlito syrichta
GCCGCTCCCGGCCACTGCAACCTCGACCTGCTGGGCTCCGGCGATCCTTCCGCCTCAGCCTTACAAGTAGTTGGAACTACAGGTGCACACTACCATGCCCGACTAATTTTTGATTTATTGTAGAGATGAGGTCTCGCCAAGTTGCCCAGTCGGGTCTCGAACCTGCGGGCTCAGGCAATCCACTCACCTCAGCCTCCCAAAGGCACGAGATTACAGGCTGAGCCACCGAGCCCGGCTTGAGCATTGTTTTTTAGTTTTTGTTGTAAAGGTCTTTCACTTTTCTAGTTAGAAAGATGCCAAGGTATTTCACTTTTTTTGTGGCTATTGTGAATGGGATTGTACTTTTTTATTTGGTTCTCTGCCTGTTTGTTGTTGGTGTATTAAAATGCGATTGTCTTTTGCACACTTATTTTATACCCTGAGACTTTGCCAAAGTCCTTTATCAGTGCAAAGAGGTTTATGACAGATTCTCTTGGATTTTCTAGGTATAGAATCATATCGTCTGCAAAGAGGGATAGCTTAACATCCTCTTTTATTATTCGGATACCCCTGATATCCTTCTCTTGAATGATTGCTCTAGCTAGGACTTCCAACACTGTGTTGAACATGAGGGATGAGAGCGGGCAACCTTGTCTTCTTCCGGTTTTCAGGGAAAATGCTTCCAGTTTCTGTCCATTTAGTAATATGCTGGCTGTGGGTTTATTGTAGATGACTTTTACTATTTTGAGGTATGCTCCGTCTTTACCTAGGTGTTCAAAGATTTTTATCAAGAATGGGTGTTGGATTTTGTCAAAAGCCTTTTCTGTGTCTAGTGATATAATCATGTGGTTCTTGTTTGTACATCTGTTGATGTATTTAATTACATTTATGGCCTTGCGGATGTTAAACCAGCCCCGCATTCCTGGAATGAAGCCTACTCGGTCATCATGGTGGATAATTTTTGAGTTGTGTTGTTGGATCTGATTTGCTAGAATCGTGTTGAGAATTTTTACATCTATGTTCATCAGGGACATTAGCCTGTAGTTCTCTTTCATTGTTGGGTCTTTGCCTGGTTTGGGTATTAGTGTGATATTAGCTTCATAAAACGATCTGTGGAGAGTTCTCTTTCTCGATTGCTAGTAATACTTTCATTTTTAAAAAATTTTTATTGTAAAGATATGGGGTACAATTCAGGGTTAGGTATACAAACATTGATCATGCAGGTACCCCTGTAAATGAGGTATGCCCCTCCCTCCCTGTAATACTTTCAATAGGATTGATATCAGCTCCTCCTTGTATGTTTTGTAGAATTCCACTGGAAATCTGTCTGGTAATACTGAATTTTTTTTTTGAGTTGGAGTCTCACTGTCTCCCAGACTGGAGTGCAGTAGCCACTCCCGGCCACCGCAGCCTCGACCTACTGGGCTCTGGCGATCCTTCCGCCTCAGCTTTCCAAGTAGCTGGAACTACAGGCGCATGCTACCACGCCCGGCTAATTTTTTTTTGATTTATTGTAGAGATGAGGGCTCGCCTGCCCAGGCGGGTCTCGAACCCGCGGGCTCAGGCAATCCACTCACCTCAGCCTCCCAAAGGCGTGGTATTACAGGCTGAGCCACCGAGCCCAACTAATACTGAATTTTTAAATCTTCAAATCTCTAGCCACTCTGATAGGCAAGGAAAGCCAACCCAAAACTCATTTTACATTTGCTTGTAAAAAGGAAGTTAGTTCCATTTGTATGCCTTATTAGTAGTCAGGTTGGACATCTTTTTATGTTTTTTAGCACCTTGTACTTCAATAAATTTTCTGTTATAGTTCTTTTATTTTTTTATTTTTTGAGTTAGAGTCTCACTCTGTCCGCTCCCAGCCACCATAGCCTCGACCTGCTGGGCTCCAGTGATCCTTCCACCTCAGCCTTCCAAGTAGCTGGAGCTACAGGCACGCGCTACCATGCCTGGCTAATTATTATTATTTTTTTTGAGTTGGAGTCTCACTGTCGCCCAGACTGGAGTGCAGTGACCGCTCCCAGCCATTGCAGCCTCGACCTGCTGGGCTCCGGTGATCCTTCCACCTCAGCCTTCCAAGTAGCTAGAACTACAGGCGCGTGCTACCACACCCGGCTAATTTTTTGATTTATTGTAGAGATGAGGTCTCCCCAAGTTGCCCAGGCAGATCTCGAACCAGCGGGCTGAGGCAATCCACTCACCTCAGCCTCCCAAAGCGCTCGAATTACAAGCTGAGCCACCGAGCCCAGCTCCATTACTCTATCTTAAAGAGCTGGTTCATGCTTAGTTGTAATATAAGTACTATGTTTAACTAGGAGGAGAAGGTCACAGTTTTTCTTCAAAGAGGAAGTTAGTCTCATTTTTTAATCTTTAGTCTTAAATGATATGCTAGATGTTGAGTATTTGTACTTACAAGTAAGCTTTTCTTAAGTGTAACTTTTTTTGAACAGGCTTTTTTTGGTTTTTTTGAGTGAAGTCTCACTCCGTCGCCCAGACTGGAGTGCAGTGGCACGCTCCTGGCCACCACAGCCTCGACCCGCTGGACTCCGGCGATCCTTCCGCCCCAGCCTTACAAGTTGCTGGAACTACAGGTGCACACCACCATACCCTGCTAATTTTTTTATTTATTGTAGAGACGAAGTCTTGCCGTGTTGCCCAGGCTGGTCTCAAACTTCTGAGCTCTGGCAGTCCTTTCACCTCAACCTCCCAAAGTGCTGGCATTAGAGGCGTGAACCACTGCGCCCAGCTCTTATTAGTTTCTTATCTAGTTTACTTCTCTGGTGATATACTGTTAAGTCAAGTACAAGGAGTACATGGAAATGACAATTTAATTGTCCTTTCTCTGCCAATATAAATTTAGATTTCATTATCTTTTTTTTTTTGAGTTGGGCTAGAGTGCAGTGGCACACTCATGGCCACCCCAGCATCGACCTACTGGGCTCAGGCGATCTTTCTGCCTTAGCCTTCCAAGTAGCTGGAACTATAGGCATGCACTATCACACCCGGCTAATTTCTTTAATTGTAGAGATGAGGTCTCCCCAAGTTGCCCACGCTGTTCTTGAACCTGTGGTCTCAGGCAATCCTCTCACCTTGGTCTCCCAAAGTGCTTGGATTACAGGCTTGAGCCACCGCACCTGGCCGATTTTATTATCTTGATGATGTTTTAGACATTGTGTATGTAGATCAAGCTTAGAATCATGATAAAGCCAAAATCTATCCTTTAAAAAAAATACTAAAATCAAGGAATTGGATGAGCTTTAGCATTACCTGAAATTCAGCCTTACTTCTCATGCAGTTAAAAAAGAGAGAACTCTTTTCTTTGCTACCTGTTTCCATTAGTACATATATCATATTGTTTACATGACCATCTCAAATTCCTCTACTAATATATTGGCTTCTTAAGGTTAAAGACCATAATCTCACTCATTTGTGTAGTACCTAACATGATACTTGGCATATTATTGACTTTTTAATTTTAAATATGTGGGGTACAATTCACGGTTAAGTATACAAATGTTCATTATACAGGTAACCTTGTTGATGAGTGTGTTTTTAAAAAAATTTTTTAATTAAAAAGATCAAGTGAGTTATTCGAATAAAAACAGTACCTATTGTGTGGTAAGCACTAAGTAAGGGTTAACCATTATTAAATTAGTGTCAAGGAATCCCAGACACCGAGTTATAAGGATCTGAATTAAGGCAGAGTGGCTGTGGGGAGAGAGAGGAGGGAATAGATTTGAGATGCATTTTTGACTTTATGTTTGACTTTACTGGATCTACAAGGAATATGAATTTAGAAAGTTTGCTACCTTTATTTCTAATAATAAACATAGAATTTATTTTTGCTTATGTTTGACAAAACTATTGCCACAAAAGCACTGCTTCTGGAACATCAATATTTTAGCTTTGGTGCAGCGTCAAGGGATCTGCTGTATAGGTACAGTGATTGTATTAATTTGTACAGTAAAGGTGTGGTGGGTTAGTTTTATGTGTCAACTTGGTTAGGCTATAGTACTCATTATTCAATCAAATACTAATCTAGGTGTTGCTGTGAAGGTATTTTGTAGATGTGATTAAAATCTACAGTCTGGTGCCTTTAAGTAAAGATTATACTTGATAATCTGGGTGGGTCTCATTCAATCCATTTAAAGGCCTTAAGAACAAACCTGAGGTTTCCCTGAGGTAGAACTTTTCTGTGCCTTAACACTCAGCTGCTGCCTGAGAGTTTGCAGCTTAGTGGCTTCTCCTACAGATTTCTGATGTAACAGCTCCCACAGTCACATAAGACAGTTTCTTGAAATAAATATTTATACACACACACACATACATACACAAAGTACATCTTTGTGCTAATCCTACTGATTCTTTTTCTTTGAAGAACCCTAACTAATACAGAAGATATCCTGGAGGATATGTTAGCTAAGCTTGAGACCTGATGGAATTAGCTGTATAAATAGAAAAAAAGAGTTTTGAAAGGTAAAGGGAACAGCATGTGCAAAGGCTCAGTTGAGAAGGAATATGATCCATTCAGGAAATGGGACATAGTTTGGTTTCAGTAACATATAATAGGCAATGGAGAAGACTGGCTGGCAGGGGATGAGTCAGACTGAATCACACAGGATCCTGAAAATTAAGTTAAGGACTTTGAACTTTTAGGTAGTAAAAGTTTATGAAGCAGGGGAATGTTGTGATAAGTTTTTTCCTAAAACAGAATTTCTTTTCTTTTTCCTTTACTTTTCTTTCACACCCAGGAAAGACCTGAGAAAGGGACAGAGTTTCATAAATCCAAGTAATATTTATTTTGTAGTTGTGGGTACATGTGAGGATTTGCTATATAAGTAAATTGCATGAAGGTGAAGTTTGGGCTTCTAGTGAGCCCTTTCTCCCTATGGTAGTGGACACGGTACCCAGTGAGTGACTGTCCGTCCCTTATCTTGTCTCCCTCTCTTCCTCCTTTAGCAGTGAGTGACTGTCTGTCCCTTATCTTGTCTCCCTCTCTTCCTCCTTTAGCAGTGCCCACCGTCTGTTGTTCCTACCTTTGTGCTTGCATGCCCAATGTTTAGGTCCCACATATGAGTGAGAACATACAGCATTCAGTTTTTTGTTTCTGTAATAGTTCCAAGTAATATTTTTATTTATTTGTTTGTTTGTTTAGAGTTGGAGTCTCACTCTGTCACCCAGGCTGGAGTGCAGTGGCACACTCATGGCCACCCCAGCATCGACCTGCTGGATCCCGGGGATCCTTCCGCCTCAGCCTTCCAAGTAGCCGGAACTATAGGCATGGGCTACCAAGCCCAGCTAATTTTTGATTTATTGTAAAGATGAAGTCTTGCCAAGTTGCCTGGGCTGATCTGGAACCCATGGGTTGCAGCAATCCACTTGCCTCAGCCTCCCAAAGTACTGGGATTACAGTCTGAGCCTCCAAGCCTGACCCAAGTAATACTTTTTAAAGGAAAATTTTTATTGTTAATCCTCAATATTGGCTTAAAATATTTTTATTATATCGTTAAGTTGATATTATAAACATAAAAGTAGGTATAAACTTTTAGCTATAAAACTAACAAAATTTCTAATTTAAGTACAGTAAAATGGCTAAAATTATTATCATTTGTACAGATAGGGTCTTGCTATGTTTCCCAGGCTGTTCTCGAACTCCTGGCCTCAGGTGATCCTCCCACCTCAGCCTCTCAAATTGCTAGGACTATGGACTTGAACCATTGTGCCTGGCCCCCTTTAAAATTATTATAAATTTGACTGGACACAATGACTCATACCTGTAATCACAGTACTTTGGGAGATCAAGGTGAGAGGACTGCTGGAGCCCAGGAGTTTGAGACTAACCTGGGCAACATATTGAGAATTCATCTCTACAAAAAACATAAATTAGCTGGGTGTGGTGGTGCAGACCTATAGTCCCAGCTACTTGGGAGGCTGATGCAGAATGATCACCTGAGCCCAGAAGGTTGAGGCTGTGGTGAGCTGTGATCGTGCCACTGCACTCTAGCCTGGGCAGCAGAGTGAGACTGAGACTCCAACTCAAAACAAACAAACAAACAAATAAATAAAATATAAAATTATTATTAACTTAATGTGATGAATACTTTTGTGTTGAAATGAAATTCCTGATGTACATATTTCCTTTTGAGTTTAGTATTTCTCTGTATTAAGTGATACAAGATGATTTATTTCACCCAATATTCACATTGCCAGTGAAACTTGCTTGTTCCTTTTAGGTCATTTGTTTTTCTCTTTACCCCAATACATCATGGATACTTACCTCATCATGGATACTCACCTAAGTCCATTTCTACTAATTTCATTATTTTATTTTATTTTATTTTTTTTGAGTTGGAGTCTCACTCTGTCACCCAGACTGGAATGCAGTGGCCGCTCCCGGCCACTGCAGCCTCGACCTGCTGGGCTCTGGCGATCCTTCCGCTTCAGCCTTCCAAGTAGCTGGAACTACAGGCGCGCACTACCACGCCCGGCTAATTTTTTGATTTATTGTAGAGATGAGGTCTCGCCAAGTTGCCCAGGCGGGTCTCGAACCCGCAGGCTCAGGCAATCCGCTCACCTCAGCCTCCCAAAGCACGGGATTACAGGCTGAGCCACTGAGCCCGGCTACTAATTTCTTGTTGGTCCTGGACAAAGTAGTACTATTTGCTGCTAGTGTTCATTTATTTATTCAGTATTTTTTGGCACCTACTGTGTGCACATTCTAAATGCAGGGATATGGTAGTGAACAAAATAGATAAACTAATAATACTTTCTAGATTGCGAGAGTTGCAGTATGAAATTATGTAAGCATATCTATAAATAAATTAGTTAATATCCCTTCAGATTGTGATAAATTAAAAATAAAAATAAAACAGCGTAAAGGGATTGAATATGATAGAAAAGAGTGTTATTTTAGACAGGATAGTCAGGGAAAGGCACCTCTGAGGAAGTCACTTTTGAGTTATCATCTGAAGTAAAGGAGGAAATCATGATGTAGTTTCTGGAAAAAGTATTCCAGGCTGACTGAACAACTGCCAACCCTGGGATAGGAATAAGCTTGCTGTGTTGCAGAAACAGTAGTGAGATCACTTTGGCTGGGACAGAGTGAGCAAGAGTAGTAGGCAAGGAAGTTAGTAGGGTAGTCAGGGGCCAGGCCATGTAGGATCTTATAGGCCATGGTAAGAAATTTGGAGTTATTTTCAGATGTAATAGAGAAATTGATCTGCATTACTTTTTAATAAGATCACACAGGCTGCTCTAAGAATAACAGAATAGAAAGGAGGCCAATTAGGGGTTGCTTGTACTAGTCTAGTAAAGGGTGGTGATAGCTTGCACTATGGAGAGAAGTGGTTAAATTATGATGGATATGTTTTGAAGGCAGAAGCAGTAAGACTTGGTAATGACTTGGATGTAGATGTGAGAAAAAGAGAAGAATCAAGGCTGACACCAAGGTTTTTGTCTTGAGCTACTGGAAAACTTAAGTTGCCATTTACTGAAATTATGATAATGATGATACAAAATAACAGCTAACACTCGTACCTGCTATTTTTGTAAGTGCTCTCCATCTGTTGTCCTACTCATTAAATAGGGAATACTGGGAGAGGAAGAAATTGGGAATAGGGAATTGAGAATCAGTTATTTTATTTTAGTTTTTAAATTTATTTTTATTTATTTTTTTATTTTTTTGAGTTGGAGTCTCACTCTGTTGCCCAGACTGGAGTGCAGTGGCCGCTCCCGGCCACCGCAGCCTCGACCTGCTGGGCTCCGGCGATCCTTCCGCCTCAGCCTTCCAAGTAGCAGGAATTACAGGCGCGCGCTACCACGCCCGGCTAATTTTTTATTTATTTTAGAGATAAGGTCTCGCCAAGTTGCCCAGGTGGGTCTCGAACCCACGGGCTCAGGCAATCCACTCACCTCAGCCTCCCAAAGGTGCGAGATTACAGGCTGAGCCACCGAGCCCGGCTTATTTTTATTTTTATTTTTGAGTCGAGTTTCACTCTGTTGCTGAGGCTGAAGTGCAGTGGCACAATCACAGTTCACTGCAGCTTTGGCCTCCTGGGCTCAGGCAATCCTTCTACCTCAGCCTCCCTAGTAACTGGGTGTGTACCACCACACCTGGCTGATTTTTCTATTTTTTTGTGGAGACAGGCCTTACTGTGTTGCCTAGACTGGTCTTGAACTCCCAAGCTCAAGCAATCTTCCTGCTTCAGCTTCCCAAAATGCTTTGATTACAGGCATGAGCCACTGCACCCAACAAGAATTTATTTTTTTAAACATGATATCTTTGTGAATCTTATTATATTTTTCATATAGAGATAATTGAGTAGGCTGTGGTTATATCAGTCAGAAGTTTAGGGGAGAGGTTCAGTCTAGAAATATGAATTTATTCATATGATCAGTGTTTATAAGGTATTTAAAATTGTAGAATTGGATGAGATTACTAGTCAGGGTTCATATTTGGGGTGTTATTGCTTCTCTTGGAGGAAGTTAGAGATTTAGAGGGCTGATTTTGGATGTCCTAATAACTGAGGAGCCAATGGGCATTGAATTGGCTAGAATGGTAAGTGAGGGTTGCTAAATGTCCTGCAGTGTATGGACTGTTTCAACCACAATGCCAATCATCTAGGGAGGAGAGGAGTGAAGAAAATGGAGAGATGAGATTAAGGGCCAAGTCCTGGGGCTCTGCCACATGTCAGGAGGGGGAGGAGGTTTCTGGTAAAGAGAGACTATCTCACTTGAAGTGGAAAATAAAAACTTTCAGAGGTCCACAGCCCTTAGCTTAGTGAGCACTTAACAGTTACTGAGACTGTGATACATAGAGGGGAGCAGTCTAGAGGAAGTGAGAATATTTTGGATTCTGTTGCATCTTCAGGCACTGAAGATGAACCTGAAATATGTTTTGGAGATAACTCATATGAAGTAAAAGATAAGCTTTCTCATTTGGGCAGATAGGTGGATAGTGATGAGTTAGGAAGGAGCAGGAAGAGGATGGAGTAAGGATGAGTAGAAGACAGATAATGAGTTGTGCATGTTGAACAGAGGTTTGCAGATATCTAAGAGGACATGTTAGTGAGTTGGACATGTGAATTTGGAGCTCATTCATGCAAAAATAGTTATTGGGCATTTCCTGTTTTCCAGGGACTATTTTAGGTGTTGAAGACACAGCAGTGATCAAAACAGGCAAAATACCTATCCTGAAAGAGCTTATATTTTAGTGATAGAAGATGATAAAATAAAAAAAATAAATTTAAGGGCCATGTGGTGGCTCACACCTGGAATTCCAGCACTTTTGGGAGACTGAGGCAAGAGAATTGCTTGAGCCCAGGAGTTCGAGACCAGCCTAGGCAACATAGCGAGACCTTGTCCCTACTAAAAATAAAAAAATTAGCCAGAAGTGGTGACATGTACCTGTAGTCCCAGCTACTCAGGAGGCTGAGGTAGAAGGATCATCTGAGCCTAGGAGGTTGAGGCTGAAGTGATTGTGCCAGTGTACTCCAGCCTGGGCAACAGAATGAGACTCTGACTCAAAGAAAAAAAAAAAGTAAATATGTATAGTATGTTAGAAGATAAGTGCTCTGAGAAATATAAAGCTGGAAAAAAAAGATAAAGCAGGGTTGGGCTGAACTGATTGCAATTCAAAGTAGGGTCATGAGGAAGGCTTCACTGAAAGGGTAGCATTTGACCAAAGACCTAAGAATTGAAGACTTAGAACATTCCAGTGTAGAGACCCTGAGCATGCCTGGCAGATTCAAACAGCAAGGAGGCTTAACTGCCTGGAGTTGGGAGAGGGAGAGTACTTGAACACAATGAGAAAGTGTGAACTTGGTCATAGGGCACTATAAGCAGTTCAAAGAGCTTTTGCTTTTACGAGTTTCTGAGAGAGATCTAGACTGAACTTATGAACTTATAGACTTGGACATCATCTGCAAATGGGTGGTTACAGAGCTGTAAGACTATTTTTATCTTGTGTAGGACTAATTTCTGTCTTGCACAGGAATTCAATTAGGTGGAGACATAAAGTTGGCTTCTGTTCTGCAGAGAGTGACTACACAAGGTTCTTCCAGCAAGTCACCCTTCTGTTTGTGATTCTCTCAGACCAGAGGTGTTTTACCTGGGCGCAGTGACTCACACTTGTAATCCTAGCACTTTTGAGACCAGCCAGGGCAGCATAGTGAGACCTTGTCTCTACACAAAATCAAAAAGTCAGCCCGGCATGGTGACCTGTACCTGTTGTACCAGCTACTGGTAGTGGGAGGATGGTATGCCAAAGCGGAAGTATTGCCTGAACCCAGGAGGTCCAGGCTGTGGTGAGCCATGATCATGCCACTGCACTCCAGCCTGGACAACAGAGTGAGACCCAACTCAATAAAAAAAAAAAAAGAGAGAGAGAAGAAAAAAAGAGGTATTTTGTTAATTGAAACTTTGCGTCAGCTAACCTAGGATCATCTCTCTGATTTTCTAGTGATAATAGTGATAATTTGATTAACAGTTGAGGTACTATTGATTCTGCCTTTTCAATCTGCCAGTAAATTCTGTTATTTTAATTAACACTCTTTAGATTTTTTAATTCTTCATTATTATTGCTATTTCACTTATTTATCAGATATTTATTCAGTGCTACCTACATATGAAACAGTGCTGACCTCAGGTCTGTTAGCATGAGAGGTTGAATGGAGCTTTGTTTGCACAACTGGACATACTTTGCTTAGGCTTCTAATGACTGTAGTCCATATTAATCCCTTATTTTCTCTAATGCCTCTTTTTTTTTCTGTAAGAGTTGTGTCTTTTACAGTTTCACATGGAATGAGATTATTTTCTGCTGGGTGTATCTCAAATGCCTTCTATACTTATTCTTTGAATGTTAACACTTTACTGATTTGGCTTCCGAGCTAGTCTGTTTTCTTATTGGTTGCTCTGATTTTTACAATTAATATCTTACTTAAGGACAACCAAGTTGAGATCAACACCAACTTAATTTCTTTGAGACAATCTTGCTCTGTCACCTAGAGACTGGAGCCTTGACCTCCTGGTCCTTTTTTTGAGTTGGACTCTCACTCTGTCGCCCAGACTGGAGTGCAGTGGCCACTCCTGGCCACCGCAGCCTTGACCTGCTGAGCTCCAGCGATCCTTCCACCTCTACCTTCCAAGTAGCTGGAACTACAGGCACGTACTACCACACCCGGCTAATTTTTGATTTATTGTAGAGATGAGGTCTCACCAAGTTGCCCAGGCGGGTCACAAATCCACGGGCTCAGGCAATCTACTCACCTCAGCCTCCCAAGGTGTGGGATTACAGGCTGAGCCACCAAGTTTGGCTGACCTCCTGGTCTTAAGCGATCCTTCCACCTCAACTTCCTGAGCAGCTGGGACTATAGATGCATGCCGCCACTTCTGATTTATTTTTAACTTTTTGTAGAAACAGGATCTCAATATGTTTTCCAGGGTGGTCTAGAACTTCTGGCCTAAAGAGATCTTCCCACTTAGACCTCACAGAGTGCTAGGATTTATAAGCATGGGCCACTGTGACTAGCATTTGCCAGCTTAATTTCAATAGTACTGTACAATATCGTGATAGGTAGCATTAAATGATTTTAGAGCCACTTTATAATAGCATCATTCAAAGGAAGTAAATAAGTACTGTGTGTTTGGTGGAGGAATTCAGTAAATCTACTATAGAAATTAGAGGTCATAAGCCGGGCTCGGTGGCTCAGCCTATAATCCCGTGCCTTTGGGAGGCTGAGGTGAGTGGATTGCCTGAGCCTGAGGGTTCGAGACCCGCCTGGGCAACTTGGCGAGACCTCATCTCTACAATAAATCAAAAACTAGCCGGGCATGGTAGCGCATGCCTGTAGTTCCAGCTACTTGGAAGGCTGAGGCAGAAGGATCACCAGAGCCCAGCAGGTCGAGGCTGCAGTGGCCGGGAGGGGCCACTGCACTCCAGTCTGGGTGACAGAGTGAGACTCCAACTCAAAAAAAAAGAAAAGAAAAGAAATTAGAGATCTATAAGATCCCCTTAGAACACATGTGAAAGGACTATGTGGTACTGGAATATTGCAGTCTGTGATTTTGATAGCTTAGTATTAGAACTGGAAAGTATCAGATGGCTGTCAAACTGTCAGTGTAAGTCCTGTTCTTTTTTGAATTGGAGTTGGGTCACCCGGGCTGGAGTGCAGTGGCACACTCATGGCCACCCCAGCGTCAACCTGCTGGGCTCTCAGTTCTTCTGCTTCAGCCTTCCAAGTCGCCAAAACTACAGGGGCATGCTACCATGCCTGGCTAATGGTTTGATTTATTGTAGAGACGAGATCTCACCATGTTGCCCAGGCTGATCTTGAATTCCTGGGCTCAGACAGTCCTCTCACCTTGGCCTCCCAAAGTGCTGGTATTACAGGCTTGAGCCACCGTGCCTGGCTGTAAATCCTAGTCTTAAAGAAATACTGTGCTAAGTTGGGTTCTCTTTGAAGCTGACTCTGATAGTTTAGTGTGAAGAATGCTTATTAGGAAGTGCCGTTGGAGTCAACACCTTGTGGAAGGAAGAGAAAGGGAGCAGCAGTATTTGGGCAGAGGGAGAGTTCGTACTGCAATAGAGCAACAGCCTTAGTAGACCCCACAGGGAGTTCTGGAGCTAAAATGACTTTTTAGAATTGTCCCATGTTGTGCTGTCATGGCTGGGCTTATCCCTGGTTTTGATTACGTGTGGACCCTTGAAAAGGCAGCTCTTCAAACCTGAGGTGATCCCTGAAGGAATTGACAGTTGAAGGCTGTCAATTGAATGCAACAGCAGTACCAGCAGTTTGGGGCAACAGACCATTCCTTGAAGGGGGTCTAGCCAGTGTAACACCATGCTGCCATAGTGTACTCTTTCTTGTATTGCTCAGATCTACTGCTTTTTAAGAAAAACAGCATTATTGAAATATACTTTACATACCATACAATTTACCCATCTAAAAGGTACAATTCAGTGTTTTTTTGTTTTTTTGTTTTTGAGTTGGAGTCTTACTCCGTCGCCCAGACTGGAGTGCAGTGGCCGCTCCAGTGATCCTTCTGCCTCAACCTTCCAAGTAGCTGGAACTACAGGCGTGCGCTACCACGCCTGGCTAATTTTTGATTTATTGTAGAGATGAGGTCTCGCCAAGTTGCCCAGGCGGGTCTCGAACCCGCGGGCTCAGGCAATTCACTCACCTCGGCCTCCCAAGGCGCAGGATTACAGGCTGAGCCACCGAGCCCGGCTCAATTCAGTGGTTTTTAGTATATTTATAAGTTGTACAACCGTCACCCTAATTAATTTTAGAACATTTTAATACCCCCAAAAAACCCTGTTCCCTAGTTCTCACTCCTCAATCTCCCAATCCCCTCTAATCATAGACCACCATAAACTTACTTTCTCTCTCTATAGATTTGCCTGTAGGATATTCCATGCAAATGAAATCATACAGTATGTGGTCCCATGTGATTAGCTTCTTTCATTTAGTTTTAAATGTTTATCCATGTTGTAACATTTATCAATACTTCATTTCTTTTTATTGCTGAACAACATTGTGTTGTATTCATTTTGTTTATCCATTGATCAGTTGATAGACATTTGGGTGGTTTTCACTTTTTAGCCATTACGAATGATGCTGCTATGAACATTTGTATACAAATTTTTATGTGTATATATGTTTTTATTTCTTTTGGATATACCTAGGAGTGGACTTGCCAGAGCATATGTCAAACTCAACTTTTAACATTTTGGGTAACTGTTAGACTCTTCCAAATCTGCTGTATCATTTGAAATTCTCACCAGTAGTGTATGAGAGTTCCAGTTTCTCTACATCCTTGTCGACACCTGTTATTATCTCTTTCATTTATTTTATTTTATTTTATTTTTTGAGCTGGAGTCTCACTCTGTCGCCCAGACTGGAGTGCAGTGGCCGCTCCCGGCCACCGCAGCTTCGACCTGCTGGGCTCCGGTGATCCTTCTGTCTCAGCCTTCCAAGTAACCGGAATTACAGGCATGCGCTACCACGCCCAGCTGATTTCTCTTTCATTTATTATAGCTGTTGTGATGGGTATGAAGTGTTATCTCATTGAGGATGTTAAGGATCTTTTCATGTACCTGTTGACTATTTTTTTTTTTTTTTTGAGTTGAAGTCTCACTTATGTCACCCAGACTGGAGTTCAGTGACCTCTACCTTCTGGGCTCAGTCGATCCTTCTGCCTTAGCATCCCGAGTAACTGGAACTACATACACACACCACTACACCTGGCTAATACTGTTTTTTTGTAGAGAGAGGGTGCTATGTGGCCTAGGCTGGTCTCCAGCTCCTGGGTACAAGCAATCCTCCTGTCTTGACCTCCCAAACTGCTGGGATTACAGGCATGAGTCACCATGCCTGGCCTACCTTGTCAATTTTTTTACAAAATATTTTACTAGAATTTTGATTGGATTGAATTGTGTTCATTGGTCAATTTGGGAAGAATCAACATTTTAATTTTTTAAATTCTAATGTTTAAATTCATTTTTATCTCTATTAACTTCTATTTAATTTGAAATGTTCCAGTCTATGAACATTGCATAACTCTCCATTTATTTTGATCTTTTTATTTCTGCCTGTAGTGTTTGTAGTTGTCAATTTGGAGGTACTGCATATCTTTTGTTATACTTACTTCTATGTATTTTATGTTTTGTGATGCTATTCTAAATACAGTTTTTAAAATTGTATTTTCCAGTTGTTTGCTGTTAGTATATAAAAATGCAGTTGGTTTTTGTATCCTGTAACTTTTCTAAATTCACTTATTCTAACTTTACTTATTACTATTAACATTTTTGTAGGTTCCTTAGGGTTTTTTTTGTTTTTGTTTTTGTTTTTAGCATAAGTAATCACTTAACTTGCAAATAGGGCAGTTTTTTTTTTTTTTGAGTTGGAGTCTCACTCTGTCGCCCAGACTGGAGTGCAGTGGCCACTCCCAGCCACTGCAGCCTCGACCTGCTGGACTCCGGCGATCCTTCCGCTTCAGCCTTCCAAGTAGCTGGAACTACAGGTACGCGCTACCACCCCCGGCTAATTTTTTGGTTTATTGTAGAGATGAGGTCTCGCCAAGTTGTCCAGGCAGGTCGCGAACCCGCGGGCTCGGGCAGTCCACTCACCTCAGCCTCCCAAGGCACGGGATTACAGGCTGAGCCACCGAGCCTGGCTTCACTCTAATTCTTATTATTTCTTTTCTTTGGGTTGAGCTTGCTCTTTTCTCAGTTTTATTTTTTATTTTTATTTTTTTATTAGAGATAGTCTTGCTATGTTTCTAGGCTGGTCTTGAACTCCTGGCCTCAAGAGATCCTCCTGCCAGGGTCTCCGAAAGTACTGGTATCACAGACATTGAGCCACTATGCCTAGCCTTTTTCCAGTATCTTTTTTTTTTAAGCTTTAAAGCAGAGTTTATTAGTGAGAAGAAGAGAGAGAAAAAGGAAGATTCTTAGCAGAAAGACCTGCCATGGGCAAGTTTTTCAAAAAGAAAACCAGCCTCCAGTACTGGAGGTTGTTAATTGAAATCTTTCTTCTTTTTTGATACAGGTATTTATAGCTATAAATTTTCTTCTAAGCACTGATTTCTGCATCCCATAAGTTTTGGTATATTGTATATTGACTTTCATTCCTCTCATCTGCTTCTTTCTTTATATGTGTTCAAGGAGCAGCTCTTCTGGGATTCTGGTCAGCCTCTCTTCCTGGAGGATACTTAGAAGGAGGTTAATATGGTGAACTGTAGCTCCTGCCACTGCAGCTTTTGTGGAGGTTACAATGAATAATTATTAACTGCTTTCCTCACTCTTCATTCCACATTTCCGTTGCCCTCAGCTAGCATATTTGCCACTCTATGGCTTACTTGGTGGAATGACCCAAACCTTATTCCTGCAGGATCTGAACCACTGGTCACCATGCTTTTCTCAGGCTAGTGTTTCCAGCTTCTCTGTCAGAATTGGGGAAGGCAATATCAATAGGCATCCAAGTAGATTATCTGGGTTCCAAACATGTTCTTCTTTGTCCCAGTGTGGAACAGCAACCCTACTTCTTTCTGACAATCAGGATCAGTTACCTTGCTATGATAGTAATTCCTCTTCTTATCTGCCGATTCCTGGCTACAAGGATTCTAATATGTCCAGGTGGTGGCCCTCACTTATTGTGTGTTAGGGCCCTTGTTTCTTCTGTGGAAGTGTTCCTCTTTTAGTGACCAAGATCTTTAACTCTGCAGAACCTGGAGTTTCGGGGATAGGAAACACAAATTCCCCAGGTGGGTCCTTGGGATTTATGATAAATAGGGTATTTTGTTTTTACCTCCCATATCCCAGATCCATGTTTTCTTTCTGTTAAGGCATAGCGGCATATAGAGGTCTTTGATTTAATTTATATTTTTCATTCTGGAGAATGGCACCCTCTATGTTGAGCTAGTGCTTTAGCTGTGCGTTCAGCAAGCCATTCCTGTGTTCTTTTGAATAGGCAACTTTTAGATGATGTTCTGTATACCACCAGTAGATCCCATGGCCCTGGCCTGTCCTGTACTACTTAATTTACTACCAAACAGATCCCCCAACATAACTTAGTATTATGTGGGATGATGCTTTCTGGGAGATCAAACATTGCCTAAGATCTCCTGTAGTGATATTCACCTTAGTCCTGAGGACAGGAGAGGCAAACCTATACCCAGACTATATGTCTGTTCCTACCAGAATGAATTGTTCACCTTTCCAGAGTGGAAAAGGCCAAATATAGTCACCTTGCTATCTAGTGACTATTTGGTTTTCTTACAAGATAGTGCCATATTGGGAGTTTAATGTTTGTCTATGTTGCTGACTGTTTAAGACTTTTGGTGGCATCAGTAGCTAGAGCATCCTTAGTAAATGGGAGTTCATGCCGTTTGGCCCATGCATAGTGCCTATCTCTGCCACCTTGGCTACTTTTGTTCATGTGCCCTTTTTTGTTGGCACTGGGGAGAATATGACAAATAATGGCTGACATCATATGGTTGAGTCATTTTTGTCTACTTCGTTGTTTGGCGCTTCTTTTATGGTAGATGTTCTCTGATGAGCATTAACATATGATACAAAGATCTTTACACTTTGTGTCTACTTCTGTGTCCTCCTACATGTCTCTGCCAAGACCTTCTTGTCCCAATTTTTCAGTCTTTCCCCCTTCATGCCCCTGACCAGCATGTCAGGACATTTGCCTGAGTCTGCATGTATTTTAACCTCAAGCCACTTCTTGGCCCACACAAAATAGATGTTCAGGTGTACTGCTTAGAGCTCTGCCCATTGGGAGGGTTTTCCTTTACCACCATCTTTTAGTACCACCCCCAGGTTAGGCTGTAGTGCAGCCACCACTGTCTGTTTTTGGCTTGTACCCTCATATGGCAAAAGATGTATGTAGAAGGGGTAGCATCGGTGAATTGTTTGAGGGTTTGGGCTATCTAGTTATGATTGGGCTTTCTGGTCCTTCTTCTACTTAATTCCAGATATATCATTTTCATCTCATAATGAATTGCTACTGGGTTCACCGAGCCTCATGACTTAGTATGTTTCACAGAACCCAGCTCATAATGGATGATTCTGAATAAGTGATCACTTGGTGTCTTCGGTCAGGTATTCCACATCACTAGGTGATGTGTAGCATGCCAGGAGTTGTTTACAAAAGGCATACCGTTTTTCAATGCAAATGGCATGGCCTGCTCTGGAATCTGCGTAGTGATTCTCTCACTGCAGTTTGCATGATGCCCCTAGTACCATAGGATTGTTTGACTCACTGCTGACATCTAGAGACCTTTCCTGGTTTGCCCTACCCTGAAAACTGTCAACTTCTTGTGTCACCCAGTATAAAAGTCTGAGCTGTGTTCTTAGGTGTTATACTTCCCTCTTCTTGGTGGAAGATAGAATAATTTACTTGTTTGCCTTTATTTGAATGTCATGTCTTATCATGTCCCTAACAACTGGGCCTCTAAAAATTTCAGTGATATAATAGTTACCTGAGTCTTTGTAGCATTCCTCTCTCAACTTCTGGGAAATGTGTATCTTGGCAAGACCGCCAATGTGCTATCCATCTCTTGCTCATCTGGCCTAATTAGCATGATATTATTAATATAGTGACTCAGTGTGACATTCTACAAGAAGTCCAAATGATCCATATCTCTTAGGACTATATTATACCAAAGTCCAAAAGTGGCAAAATTGACATAGTCCTGTAAATACCGTGGTGCCAAAAAAATGTATATACATTTAAAGAGATGTTATCTATGGATTACTTTTCGAAGTTTAATTGAATTATGACAGCAATGTGTAGTATGATGTTCGCTCAAAAGGTGGGTTTATTTTATTTTATTTTTTATTTTTTTAGAGTCGAAAAACAGATTTATTGAATACTCTGCAAAAGAACAGTGGGCAGAACGGTAACAAGGAAGCCATCCACCAAAAGATGACTTTATTCAAATGAATACTAGCGTCACTATGCATCAGGCAGGATAGTCAAAGAAAATGGCAGAAACACAGTCATCATTTGAGAAGTGCAAGATCATTTTGAAGTGGTATTTGAAATTTGAGAACGTTGTGGAAGTGCAGTGACAATGGAGGTGTGAGTATGCAACAGAACCTCCAACTTGCTTTACAATTGCAAGCATTCATGATAAGCTTGAGATGCATGGTACTGTGTATGATGTGCACAAGAGAAGGTCTGGGAGGCCTTGCATAGTAACAAGTCCTACAGTAGATCACTATAATCAGAAGTGTCTGGATGCTGATGGTAACCACTTTGAGTACCTCTTTTAATTGCAGAGGTCAAATGTGACTTGTATTCATCTTTTGTTATCAGTATATATTGAGTATTAGAATTTTAATACAGTTTTTTCCTTTCTTAAAATGTGTAGAACCTGGCACGGTGGCTCATGCTTATAATTCCAGCACTTTGGGAAACAGAGGTGAGAGGATTGTTTAAGCCCACAGGTTTGAGACCAGCCTGGGCTGTAGTGAGACCTCATCTCTACAATAAAACAAAAAATTAGCCAGGTGTGGTGGCACTCATCTGTAGTTCCAGCTACTTGGAAGACTTAGGTGGAAGGAGCACCTGAGTCTAGCAGTTCAAGCCTGCAGTAGCCGTGAGCATGCCACTGCACTCCAGCCTGGGTGACAGAGTGAGACTCTGACTCAAAAAAAAAAGTATATACATTTTTTGGTGCTGTCTGTATATGCTATATTCTGTTCCATATACATGTGAATTGTTTCTGATTCTGTTTTCTGCTAGTGATAAAAAAGAACTTACTCCTCCGGTCACTGACTGCCTACCATGCTTCTGAGCCTGTGCTAATCTGTTGTAACAAAGATACCACATCTGACTCGGCAGCTATAGTTGTGACTATTAGATTAGATTAAGTAATAGCCTATTACTATTAGATTAAGTTTGCAGTAATTTGCTACCTTCTTCCAGGATTTGTCTGGTTTCACGGGGTCTACTCTGGTGAATCCTGTATCCTTTAGGATTGTGGCACTAATTTCTGCTACTTCCCCTCCTCCTACACCCCCGAGATATAATATTATTTTGTTTTGTAGTTATTATTTTGTTGGATGGGTGGGACAATTTTAGAGGCTTCCTTCTACTTGGTCATCCTCAGTGTGATAACTCTTCTCTCATAGGCCACGGACCCAAAATGAGGATTACACAAATTTTCAAATATGTCTATTTCAGTTTTACATTCAGGGACCAGGGGAATTACCATCAAGAGGGAAACTTACTGCGAGCTAAATATTGACCAGGACTTCATTTATTTTCTGATCCTTATAAGTCCATGTTGACACTTCCAGACTCTAGGTACCAGTGCCAACCTGTCTTCGAAACATTAAAGTGTTCCCCTTTCCCCAGTTTACTGTTACCTGAGTGAACGGCTGTAGGCAGAACGACTACATAATCCAGGCATACTGGGCACACAAATTGAGAGTAGGTGAGAGATCCCTTGGAATTGCTCACCAAAGCACTGTGGCACTGCCAGCCCAGGAAGGAAAAGGGAGTGATGAGAGGACATGAAGTGAATGACCTTCCTGGGAAGATGGTAGGAAGGTGATTTTATGTGAGCTGAGGCTCCAATCCCTCAGGACATGCTACATTTTCCCATAAGACTTCACTTACAGAATTTACAGATACAATTAAAGGAATTTCAAAATGGTGACTACAAAATGTACCAGAGCTGTGAGGCCTACTGATCACATAGGTCTCTCAGTCCCACAGGTTTCTCAGATAATTGTTTTACTATGGTGTTTTAGGATCCTTTCTCCTGGGTACCTGGCCTCCTTCAATCTGTGCATTCAGGATCTGAAATGGGCTCAAGTCCAGAAGCTGGACATGGGATCCTGATTTTTTTTATTGAGGTGCCTGCAGTAGCAGGCCCTCAGAATCCTGAACTTGCATCCTTCATTTCTTTTGATGTTAAAATAGAGGGTGCTCTTACTGGTTGTTCATCTATTTTCCTCTAGTGACATCATGTTCTGTTAGCTGTCTCCATTATTCTGTGAGTCAGGTCTCTTTGACTGTCACTGTAACCTTGCTGATCATTGTGGTAATTTTGTCCACACTTTTTTTTTTTTTTGAGTTGGAATCTCACTCTGTCGCCCAGACTGGAGTGCAGTGGCCACTCCCGGCCACCGCAGCCTCGACCTGCTGGGCTCTGGCGATCCTTCTGCCTCAGCCTTCCAAGTAGCTGGAACTATAGGCACACGCTACCACACCCGGCTGATTTTTTTGATTTATTGTAGAGATGAGGTCTCGCTAAGTTGCCCAGGTGGGTCTCGAACCCGCGGGCTCAGGCAATCTACTCACCTCAGCCTCCCAAAGGCACGGGATTACAGGCTGAGCCACCAAGCCCGGCTTGTCCACATTTTTAATAGTTAAGTACCACGACCTGGTCTCCTTTGTTTCAGTGTCCTGTCTTGGCTGTTGCTATCAGGGAGCTTAGTTTTGTAACAGTCTCTCCTGTAGAGGAACAACTATTAAACTTCTTAGTAATGCCATTGCCCCCTCCCTAGCACTTTTTTGTGGCATCTTCCCATCTTTTTCAAGGAACATGATATTTTGATGGGTTTTCTGACTAGATGTAATACATCTACTTCAGCATGCCTACTTCCCTGAACCTTTTAATTCCTTCCTGCCCTGTTTGCCACTGCAGTATTGTGTTGCAACTTCACTTAGTATGGGCTATCACTCTTCCAGCTTCTAGGAACTCTTCCAGCTTCTACCATTGTAGTGGTAAGTTCACACTGTATGCTGGGCTTTTTGCCAGGGTGTTAAATCCTGTATGTCCAGAGAATGGTTGGTAACCTCTCCCTTTTTTCCAATATTATATTCTGTTCAAGTGCTGATATGTTTAAGCACTGTCAGAGCTTGGTTGCATGTGTACTCCTCTGGCTCTTGACAGTACATGCTGACTAGGTCGTGTAGCTCGTGTAGGTTACAGTTCCTTTCTGATCTTATCAGGCCCAGCACATCTGGGCTGGATTATGCTGTGACCTATTTACTACAAGTTAAAGGCCTGCTGGCTAGGGGGTATGGTGGCAGATCCTGAGGGGATGGTTTTTGGTGGGTGAGATGAGAAGGCAAATATATCAGGGGTCCCTGGGCCATGGACCATTAGGAATCTAATACCTGATGATCCCCACCACTCCCAACCCCTCCCCATCTCTGGTCTGTGGAAAAATTGTCTTCCATGAAACCAGTCCCTGGTGCCAAAAAGGCTGGGGACCACTGCTCTATATTATCTTTATGTGGGAGGAGAATGCTAGCTCTTATAGGGATAGTGAACTCCTTTTGCAGTGTCAGGGAGGTAAGCAGTATCTGAGTACTGAGATGTTGGAGGGGCATCAACTTAAATGTCTCCATCTCATCTATTAGAGTCTCATTCTTTCCAAATTAGAACCCTGAAATTGGTATAAGAACATACCTCCCTTGGTTGACAGTTAACCTTCTTTGGAGCTGGGCTACTTTGATTATTAATTCCTGGACCTGGTCATCAGCCTTTTCTCTCCTCCTGCTGCAGGAGAAAAGAGCCTGTTTGTAAGTTACCAAGGGGTTCTGTGGCTTTCATATTTGGCTGTTCATCATTCTCATCTTTTTGTCTTTTAGTAGAGCACTAATTGGTCTTAGCAATAGCTGTTTAATACTATTGTCATTGTAGTTACTGTTTTCGCTCTGTCTTAGTTTATTTTGTGCTGCTGTAGCAATACCACAGACTGGGTCATTTATTAAGAAAAGAAATTTATTTCTTACAGTTATTGGGGCTGCGAAGTTCAAGGTCTGGAAGCTGCTTGTAGTCCCCCCTACTTGAGAGGCTGAGGCGAGACGATTACTTGAGCCCACGAGTTTGAATTTAGCCAGGACAACATAGTAAGATCCCATCTCAAAAAAATAAGTTGTACATTTCTATAATGTTCCAGTTTTAAACTATAATCAGTGTTACTGAATTGGGATTTTAAAAAAAGGCATGGTGGCAAGCCTGTAATCCCAGCACTTTAGGAGGCAGAGGCGAGAGGATTGCCTGAGTTCAGGGGTTCAAGACAAGCCTGAGCAACTTGTCGAGACCATATCTCTACAATAAATCAAAAAATTAACTGGACATGGTGGCACGCACCTGTAGTCCCAGCTGCTTGGAAGGCTAAGGTGGAAATATCGCCTGAGCTCATCAGGTCGAGGCTGCAGTGGCCATGAGCGTGCCACTTCACTACAGCCTGGGTGACAGAGTGAGACTCCAACTCAAAAAAAGTAAATAAATAAAAAGTGATAGATTTTATGTTTTAAGTATATCATTTACCTTTTTCTCTTTTTAGAAACTATATCGCACCTCCCTAAACTGGTTAAAAGTGGCATGGAAGACCCATTTGGTAAGTATCACCTGCATTTTTCTTAGTAAATGATATTTGTATTTTATCCTCATCTCCATTAAAAACTTGGAAAGCAAGTTTTTTTTTTTAATGTTCAGTATGCTGCTGTCTACATAGTGGTTCTCAAACTTGTTGCTCTCAGGATTCAAGTAAACACTTTAACGATTATCAAAGGCCCCAATGACCTTTTTGTTTGTTTGACTTATATCTATGAAATTTTCTATATTATAAATTAAACCTGATAAATTTTTAAAGCATTAATTTGTTTTAAAATGGCATTGATAAACCCATTATGTTTCTCAAAACGTTTTTAAGAAATAGCTCCCCTCCAAAAAAAAAAAATTAGTGAGAAGAGTGTTTTACGTTTTAGCAAACCACTAATGTCTGGTTATAGAAGACTACTAGATTCACATATCTCCTTCTCCATTCTGTCTCTGTGTAATCACCTACCTTGCAGTGGTATGTGGAAGAAAGATCACCATATAGATGGGAGATAATGACAGTGAAAATGAAAATAACATCTTAGAAATATTATTTAAAAAATAGTTCTAGGCCAGATGTGGTGGCTCATACCTATAATCCCAGTACTTGGGAGGCTGAGGTGAGAAGATTGCCTGAGCACACGGGTTCCAGACCAGCCAAGGCAACTTGGTGAGACCTCATCTCTACAATAGATAAAAAAATTAGCCGGGCATGGTGGCACGTGCCTATAGTTCCAGCTGCTTGGAAGGCTGAGGCAGAAGGATCACCTGAGCTCAGCACGTCAAGGCTGCAGTGGCCATGAGCATGCCACTGCACTCTAGCCTGCACAGCAGAGTGAGACTCCAACTCAAAAAAAAAAAAAAGTTCTATTATATATGTCAAAATAGCTAGAAGAGAATAATTTGAATATTTCTAGCATAAAAGAGAAGGCAAATATTTAAGAAGATGAATATCTCAAGTACGTTGACTTGATCTTTACAAGTTATGAATGTATTAAATTATCATATATACTCCAAAGCTCTGCACATCTATTATGTATCACTTTAAAAAATTGTTTAAAAATGCTGGGCATGGTGGCTCACGCCTATAATCCCAGCACTTTGGGAGGTAGAAGTGAGAGAATTGCCTGATCCCAGGGATTTGAGACCAGCTTGGGCAACTTGACGAGACCTCATATCTATAATAAATCAAAAAAATTAGCCTGGCAAGGTGGTGTGCTCCTGTACTTCCAGCTACTTGGAAGACTGAAGTGGAAGGATCACCTAAACCTAGCAGTTTGAGGCTGCGGTGGCTGTGAGCGTGCAGTGCACTCCAGCCTGGACAACAGAGTGAGACTTCGGTAGTAGTGGGGAAATTGTTTAAAAATATAATCCTAACCTAGCCAGGTGTGGTGGTTCATGCCTGTAATCCCAGCACTTTGGGAGGCAGTTGCGAGAGGATTGCCTCAGCTCTGGGGTCCAAGACCAACCTGAGCAGCATGGCAAGACCTCATCTCTATAGTAAGTCATAAAATGAGCTGGGTGTGGTGACGCACGCCTGTGATTCCAGCTACTTGGAAGACTGAGGTGGAAGAATCACCTGAGCCCAGCAGGTCGAGGCAGCGGTAGCCATGAGCATGTCGCTGCACTCCAACCTGGGTGACAGAGTGAGACTCTGACTCAAAAATTAAAATAAAATAAAAATAAATAAAAAATAAAAATATAGTCCTAACCATACAGACCTTTTGAAAGAGTGTCAGGTATCCCCAGAGGTCCTTAGACCATGCTTTGAGACCCACTGCTCTAGAATGTTAGTTACCCTAAATAAAATGAAGAATCATTTGGCAAGTTAAAATGAGAAATTTTAAGTTGATCTTGATCACCCAGTAACTTGTGTATACTTCTATTTTGGTTGGAAATGTAGGTCTGCTATTATTTCAGAAACAAATGTTCTTTGTAGTGTTTCATTAATACTTGGCCAATGAGCCGGGCTCGGTGGCTCAACCTGTAATCCTGTGCTTTGGGAGGTTGAGGTGAGTGCATTGCCTGAGCCTGTGGGTTCGAGACCCACCTGGACAACTTGGTGAGACCTCATCTCTACAATAAATAAATAAAAAAATTAGCTGGGTGTGGTAGCACGCGCCTGTAGTTCCAGCTACTTGGAAGGCTGAGGCAGAAGGATCTCGGAGTCCAGCAGGTCGAGGCTGGGTGACAGAGTGAGACTCCAACTCAAAAAAAAAAAAAAAAAAAGATACTTGGCCAATGAAAGGTAACTTAGTAACAGATATGTGTAATATTCCTAATTATGTTTTGCTTGGTATATTTTATCTAGCAACATGACTAATGGAATATAAATCTGGATACACAAAGGTTTGATATCTGCCTTTTAGACTACACAGTAATTTACTGTGTACTGAACCCTATTTTTGTTTTTTATTAAGAGACAGGGTGTCACTGTGTTGCCCAGGCTTGAAAATAGTGGCTATGTGGTAATAGTGTGCCAGAACTCCTGGGCCCAAGCAATTTTCCTGCCTCAGCCTTCCAGGTAGCTGGGATTCAGGCACACTCCACCACACCTGACCCTATTTTCTTATTGACTCGTTATTTTTTTGAGTTGGAATCTCACTCTATCACCCAGGCTAAGTGCAGTGGCATGCTCATAGCCACCTCAGCCTCGACCTGCTGGACTCCAGCAATCTTTCCACTTCAGCCTTCCAAGTAGTTAGAACTACAGGCTCATGCTACCACGCCAGACTAATTTTTGATTTATTACTGAGATGAGGTCTCTCCACGTTGCCCAGGCTGGTCTCAAACCCACGGGCTCAGGCAATCCTCTCACCTCAGCCTCCAAAAGTGCTGGGATTATAGGTGTGAGCCATTGCGCCTGGCCCTTATTGACTCTTAATTTCAAAATGAGACATACATGTTAGGATATCAGGTTTTTTTATTTTTATGGAGTTGGAGTGTCATTCTTGTTGCCCAGGCTGGAGTGCAGTGGCACGCTCACAGCCACTGCAGCCTCCACCTGATGGACTTAGGCGATCCTTCCACCTCAGCCTTCCAAGTAGCTGGAACTATAGACGCACACTACCACGTCCAGCTAGTTTTTTGTAATTTATTGTAAAGACGAGGTCTTACCAAGTTGCCCAGGCTGGTCTCAAACCCACGGGCTCAGCCAAGCCTCTTGCCTCTATCTCCCAAAATGCTGGGATTACAGACTGAGTCACCATGCCCGGCCAGGATATCAGATTTTTTAAAACTGTATTGTAGACTAGGGAGACTAGTTAGAAAGTACTTTTCCTTTAAAAATATGTATCAGCAAAAAAAGAAAAAAGAATCATAGACTTCATTTGTTTAACCATAGCATGCTGGAGGAAGAATTTGATGAGGTATTTTCTGACTCTTCATCATGTGGAATGAAGTCTGAATCCCTTTTTATACTAGTGCAGCTTGAGGAAGTATAGTAAAAGTACTGGCAAGTTTACATTCTGCTCTTGCTCAACTGCCATTGATGACTTAGGTTAGGCTCTTTAGGCTATTGGTACCAGTAATCAGATACCTCAGACTAATATTTTTTGTCTTGCTGTTTTAAACTTTGTGAGGTCAGTGAACCTAGATAATTTATTAGGACCTTGGGTTTTTTTTTTTCTTGAGTTGGAGTCTCACTTCATCGCCCAGGCTGGAGTGCAGTGGCACTCTCACAGCCACTCAGGTGTCAACCTGCTGGGCTCAGGTGGTCCTTCCGGCTCAGTCTTCCAAGTAGCTGGAACTACAGGCATGTACCACCACGCCTGGCTAATTTTTTGATTTATTGTAGAGATGAGGTCTCACCAAGTTGCCCAGGCTGGTCTCAAATCCTTGGGCTTAGGTAGTTCCCTCACCTCGGCCTCTCAAAGTGCTAGGATTAGAGGCTTGAGCCACCATGCTTGACCTTTTTTTTTTTTTTGAGTCAGAGTCTCACTCTGTCGCCCTGGCTGGGGTGCAGTAGTACAGTCATATCTCATTGCTGCCTTGACATCAACTTCTTGGCTCAAAATGTGCCACTATGCTGGGCTATTTTTTTTTTTTTTTTTTT
>NW_007253382.1:160329-169321 GCF_000164805.1 Carlito syrichta
TCTCGAACCCGCGGGCTCAGGCAAATCCACTCACCTCAGCCTCCCGAAGGCGCGGGATTACAGGCTGAGCCACCGAGCCCAGCTTGGGCTAGTTTTTTAAAAAACTTTTTGTACAGACAAGGTCTTGCTATGTTGCTCAGGATGGTCTTGAACTCCTGGGCTCAAGCAGTCCTCCCTCCTTGACCTCCCAGAGTGCTGGGATTACTCACTGGGTAAGCCACTGCACCAGGCAGGATTTTGACTTTTTTTTCCCCTGAAAAGTAGTTTACAGGACTATACCTAGTTAATCAGTGAGTTCCTTAGATTGAACACAAGATGGCAGTCAGTACTTATTCATAAATTTTGTAGTTTTATTATCAAGTAATTCTTGAGAGAAATATTTATGAATTTGGTAAATTGAGTTTATTTTAGCAGCCTGGTAACAAATTCTGAAAAAGAAAAGTCCATATTATAAACTAGAATATTTCTTGACAGCGCCAAAAGTTTTTACTGGAAACTCAAGTTTTCTTTCTCGCTAATCTCCTGGCTCACCTAAGTGCGCACAACTTAAATTTTAAGATAATCGTCAGTCGTGGTATCTCACGCCTGTAATTCCAGCACTTTAGGAGGCAGAGATGAGAGGATTGCTTTAGTTCAGAGGTTCGAGACCAGCCTGGGCAACTTGGTGAGACTTCATCTCTGCAATAAATTAAAAAATTAGCTGGTGTGGTGGCAAGTGCCTGTAGTTCCAGCTACTTGGAAGGCTGAGGCGGAAGGATCACCTGAGACCAGCAGGTCAAATCTGCGGTGGCTGTGAACATGCCACTGTATTTCGGCCTAGGCAACAGAGTGAGGCTTAAATTAAGAAGCCAAAAAAAAAAAAAATATATATATATATAATATATATATATATGAATATAAGTAAATTGTAAGATAATCTAATCAACTAAATTTATTGTTGGAGTTATTAAATTAAACTGAAATTAAATTTAAATATAATTTACATTTATTAGAGAATATCAGCGAGTGAGTTGCTATGGAAGTTATAGTTGGCCAGTAGACAGTTGAATCATAAAATGAAATGTGCTTTTGATTGTTTACTAAAGTAGGTAGACATTTGGGTTCTGTGCCAGTGGGAGGATATTTTTCTCTTACACTTATTTAAATTTTGGAATTTGTAAAGTGATATCCATTTATTCATAATGTGGATTTTAGAGAAAAATATTAATGATTCATAGTTATATTTAACAACCAGCCTCCTCTTCTGTCTCCATTCTTCCTTCTAAATGTTATACTGAGGGCCAGGCATGGTAGCTCATGCCTGTAATCCCAGAACTTTGGGAGGCTAAGGTGGGAGGATTGCTTGAGACCAGGAGTTTGAAACCATTCTGGGCAACATAGTGAGACTTCCATCTCCAGAAAAAATAAAAAAAATTAGTCAGGCATGGTGGGCCACACCTGTAGTCCCAGCTAGTTAGGAGGCTGAGGTAAGGGGGATTATCTGAGCCCAGGAGTTTGGGGCTGCAGTAAAGTATGATTATGCCACTGCACTCCAGATTGGGTGACAGGGTGATACCCTGTTTCTAAAAATAATAATAATAATAATAAGTCAGATGCAATGGTTCACACCTGCCTGTAATCCCAGTACTTTGGAAGGCAGAGGTGGGGAGATTGCTTGAGCCCTGGAGTTCGAGACCAGCCTGGGCAGCATAGCGAGACACTGTCTCTACAAAATGATAGGTAGGTAGATAGATAGATAGATAGATAGATAGATAGATAGATAGATTAGATAGATAATTTTAGTAATATACTAATTTTTGCTTGTTTGCAAAACATATATATGATAATAATTTGTTGTATTCAGTGCCATTTGGCAAAAGAATTATGGATGTAAAATGAGTGTGTTTCTTATAAGATGGAGTGAGAATTTTGCTACAATCAAGTTAGCTAACAATTATGTAGGTATATTGAAAAAGAATTACTTGTAGTATTCTGAAAATAAAGGTAATGAGGGATGTTTATCTTTCATGTTCCAGTGGGACAGACCTAAGGCCTGTAGGACCTTTCCTACATGGACACATGTCTTCACATTTCATTATATGATACATCAATATCATGAGGTTATTTATTTATTATTTTTGAGTTGGAGTCTCACTCTGTCGCCCAGACTGGAGTGCAGTAGCACGCTCCTGGCCACCGCAGCCTTGACTTGCTGGGCTCCGGCGATCCTTCTGACTCAGCCTTCCAAGTAGCTGGAACTACAGGTGCGTGCTACCACACCTGGCTAATTTTTTTATTTATTGTAGTGATGAGATCTCACCAAGTTGCCCAGGTGGGTCTTAAACCTGCAGGCTCAGGCAATCCACTCACCTCAGCCTCCCAAAGCACGGGATTAGAGGCTGAGCCACCGAGCCCAGTTTATCATGAGGTTATTATCACTGTTGTTATCATTGGAAAATTTGTTAAATGTCGAGAAGCTGTCAAGCTCACTTTGGATATAAATTTTCCAAAATTCTAATTTTCACTTGAAAGCTTGAATTACATCATTGGCAACAAATACTGTTAATTTTCTTTGTCAGTGACAGGTTTACTTTTGAGAAAATATCTGTCAAATATCTCAGCTTGAGTAACAGTTTGTCATTTATTCTTTCAACTAAAAATAGCATTTCATGAAGAAAAGTGACTAGTTCAGCTTTCAACTCAGCCACTCAAGTACCTTTCCTAGAGGTAACCCTCATACTTAAGTATACAAATGCGCTTTATACTTACTTCTATTTAACCATATGTAATAAAAAGGGTTGAGATTTATTAAAACCAATAATTTATATTGATTCATCAAGGACATTTTTAAAATTGGATTTATTTTTAACTGTAACTGTGTAGTGGTGAGGAAAACAATGACTTCTGTTACTGTTTGGTATCACTGCCTTGATTTGTGTTAAGGTACCAGCAGTTTTGTTTACCATTCCTTTTGCACCAGCGCAAGTGTCAACTCAGTGGAAAAGGCAAATAAATATATTTTTTATTATTCTTACATATAGTTTTACTCCTTGGATTCCTGAACTGATCTCAGAAATCCCCAGGGATCAATGGACCATACTTGCTTTAGTTTCCTGAGGTTCACAGAGTCCCTTCTGTGGAAGTCATGAGCAAAGTCAAGACTTAATCCTGGAGTTTGTATTGGGCAGGATTCCAATATGGACCAGGTCTTGGACATTTGGCAGAAATATGGTCAGAGAAAGTGAGCAGCTCTGTAGTTTCTTCTTCTTTTTTTTTTTTTTTTTTTTTTTTGAGTTAGAGTCTCACTCTGTTGTCCAGGCTGGAATGCGTTGGCACTCTCACGGCTACCCCAGCGTTGACCTGCTGGGTTCTGGTGATCATTCCCCCTCAGTCTTCCTAATAGCTGGAACTATAGGCGTGTGCTACCACGCCCAACTAATGTTTTTTGTTTGTTTGTTTGTTTTTACCGAGACGCGGTCTTGCTAAGTTGCCCGGGCTGGTCTTGAACCCACAGGCTCAGGCAGTCCACTCACCGTGGCCTCCCAAAGTGCTGGGATTACAGGCTGAGCCACCGAGCCTGGCCTAGTTTCTTCTAAATAGACTATGACCTACCTACAGATTTCAAGAGTCAGTTAAAGAACACTTTGGCCGGGTGTGATGACTCATGCCTATAATCCCAACACTTGGGGAGGCCAAGGTGGGAGGATTACTTGAGCCTGGGAGTTCAAGATCAGTCTGTGTGACATAACAGGACCTTTTCTACAAAAAAAAAAAAGAGAGAGAGAGAACATTTCTTTGGGGTGAAATGAATATTCTGAGCTCATTAGGCAGCTGGGTATGTTGAGAGAAGAAATCCGTAAACATTTTATCAAGACAAGCTGAGGGCAAGGTCCATGTAGGCACTGTGTTCTAAATTTTAAAAAGAGGGTAAATGGCAGCAGCAACCTTGGTAATAACAGCCTTCATTATGCCTCTTGAGTCACATTGCCCTAGTCTGTACAGGTACCCGCTATGTGTAATATACAGCTATCATCCTGGGCTCTCTTTACTCCATTCTCCTGTCTACTGTGCTTTTCTCCTGTGTTAGCCCTTTTGCTTCCTAAATCCCATGGCTTCCTCTTTCTTTGTCGCCTGTAGTTTCTTGATGTTGGAACTCCTAGAATGGTTCCCTAATTTTCATCTCTTTCCTTTAGCTCTCTTTGCTGGAAGATTTATCCAACTTTATCTTCTATTTTTACCACATTTTTCTTTTCCTGATATAAGTTTTGTTTTTTGTTTTTTTTTTGAGTCAGAGTCTTACTCTGTCGCCCAGGCTGGAGTGCAGTGACACACCACCGGCCACCACAGCCTCGACCTGCTGGGCTTGGGCAATCCTTCTGCCTCAGCCTTCCAAGTAGCAGGAACTATAGGTACGTACTACCACACCCAGCTTGATATTAGTTTTTTGGTTTTTTTTGAGTTGGAGTCTCACTCTGTCGCCCAGACTGGAGTGCAGTGGCCGCTCCCAGCCACCGCAGCCTTGACCTGGTGGACTCCGGCGATCCTTCTGCCTCAGCCTTCCAAGTAGCCAGAATTACAGGCATGCACTACCACGCCCGGCTGATTTTTTGATTTATTGTAGAGATGAGGTCTCACTACCCAGGCGGGTCTCGAACCCGCGGGCTCAGGCAATCCACTCACCTCAGCCTCCCAGAGGCACGGGATTACAGGCTGAGCCACCGAGCCCGGCTGGATATTAGTTTTTAATATCCAGGAGGTCTTTAAACTTCTCTCTTTTTTTTTTTTTAGTGTTTCTTTTCATAATGTCCTTTGATTGTTTCTGTAGACTTTCTTTACCCTATATAGTCTCTTTTTTGCCTGAAATTATCTAATTGTTTTGGTTTCTTTTATGTTGGAATTTTTTTCTGATGTCTAGTAATAATTAGCTGTCTGCTCATGATTAAGAGTAGGGGACTGCTGGGCTTGGTGGCTCATGCCTGTAATCCTAGCACTTTGGAAGGTAGAGGTGAGAGGATTGCCTGAGCCCACAGGTTCAAGACCAGTCTAGGCAACTTGGCGAGACCTCGTCTGTACAATAAATAAAAAAATTAGCCAGAAATGGTGGCACACGCTTGTGGTTCCAGCTACTTGCATTGCTGAGGCGGAAGGATCGCCTGAGCCTGGCAGGTCAAGACTCGGTAGCTGTGAGTGTGCCACTGCACTCCAGCCTGGGTGACAGAGTGAGATTCCAACTCAAAAAAAAAAAAGTAGAGACTAAATAATCAATTAGAAGCTTTAAATATATAGGCTGGTTGCCTTTGGGCCTCACTGTAGGGTGAATTTCTTGGCTTTATTGTTAAAGAATATTCCCATATCAGTATCAGGGCTCTAAGGGGCAGAGTATTCCCATTATGTTTGAAATGTAAGAGGTGAAAAAGCCTGGATAAAGAGGTTGCTACATTTGCCATTAATTATGTATATGTTCCCTAGCACAGTGGCTCACACCTGTAATCTCAGCACTTTGATAGGCCGAGGCGAGAGGATTTCTTGAACCCAGGAATTCAAGAAAAGCCTGGGCAACTTGGTGAGACCTCGTCTCTACACTAAATAAATAAATAAAATTAGCCAGACATGGTGGCACACATCTATAGTCCTAGCTATTTGGAAGGCTGAGGTAGAAGGATCACCTGAGCCCAGAAGGTCAAGGCTGCAGTAACCATGATCATTCCACTGCACTCCAGCCTGGGTGACAAAGTGAGACTCCGCCCCCTGCCCCCAAATGTATCTATTAATTCTCTTCTGTTTGTACTATTGTATCCTCACCATCCTCACCATTCACCCAAGACCAGAGACCATTTGTTTTACCCTTTCTGGAAAACAGACCTTCAAAATTCACCCAGTGTTAGAATGGGACACCTTGCCCCCACTCAAATTCATGGAGTGGGGGCCAGGCATAGTGGCTCACACCTGTAATCCCAGCACATTGGGAGGCTAAGGCAGGTGTATTGCTTGAGTCCAGGAGTTTGAGACCAGCCAGGGCAACCCACCTCATCTTTACAAAAAGATAAATAAATAAATTAGCTGGGCATGGTGGTACACACCTATAATCCCAGCTATTCAGGATGCTGAGGTGAAGGGATGACCTGAGCCCAGAGGGGCAAAAAAAAAGTATGAGTAAAAAAGTGATAGATGAATCAAATAGCTTTTATTTTACTTGTCATTTTAGGTCTCCTTGCTTTCATCTCATTAGGGACCTGCATAAAATACATTGGAAGTATTACTTGTTAACCTATATTGGTATATACTACCAGTTAAAAGAAAAAGTTAGTGATTACACTGTACGTAAATGTTGAGTAAGGAAGGGTTCTGAGAAGATATGCATACAATTTGTGCTACTGTGATGCTTCACACCCCACTATTTTAAAAAGTGACTAATTGCCGGACTTGGTGGCTCAGCCTGTAATCCCAGCGCTTTGGGAGGCTGAGGTGAGTGGATCGCCTGAGCCCGCAGGTTCGAGACCCGCCTGGGTAACTTGGTGAGACCTCATCTCTACAATAAATCAAAATGTTGGCCGGACATGGTAGTGCGCACCTGTAGTTCCAGCTACATGGAAGGCTGAGGCGGAAGGATCGCCGGAGCCCAGCAGGTAGAGGCTGTGGTGGCCGGGAGCGGCCACTGCACTCCAGTCTGGGTGACAGAATGAGACTTCAATTAAAAAAAAAAAAAAGTGACTAATTCCCGTTTGTGCTTTTTTCCTCTCTTTTCAAATGTATATGGGTAAACAACCACTTTCCCACAGCATTCCAGTGGAAAAGGGACTGAAACCTGACATATCATTTGTTAAAAAGTACTGAATTGTGGCTTACTTCTAAAGAGTTTTGAGGTGAGAGAGGATCTGTATGTTGTCTTCCCAAAATGTTTAAAATCATCTAAATACTTTATTAATTTTCTGTGTAGCCTCTCTTCTATAGATGTGAACACAACTTGATGAAAATATTTTTGGGGGTGGATTTTGATGAGGTGACTATTTAAGGAGATATAGATTAGTTTGAAATCTGAATTTAGTTCGTGACCCACCTGTGCAGGCAAGACCTCATCTCTACAATAAATCAAAAAATGAGCTGGGCGTGGTAGCATGCGCCTGTAATTCTGGCTACTTGGAAGGCTGAGGCATAAGGATCGCCGGATCCCAGCAGGTCAAGGCTGCAGTGGCCAGGAGCAGCCACTGCACTCCAGTCTGGGTGACAGAGTGAGACTCCAACTCAAAAAAAAGAAAAAAATCTGAATTTAAAGACAAGTTGCAAAGGCTTTATGTATATGCATAGTATTCTGGAAACAGATTTATAAGGTAATATCTCCTTTTGATTAGAATTTGTACCATACAGGAAATATGAGAAGCAGTTTGTTAAGGTAGTAAATAGAATTTATTATTTTCTAAACAATTGAAGTCAATTATTTTCTTCTTATTCTATATCTGAATTTATAAATAATTATTATATTATAAAGAATTTTTTCCTAGCTGTTCAAGAACATTTAAGTAGCCATACTCTAGGTGTAATACACTTCAAAGTTCATGGAAAAACATTTTGTGATGTTGTGTTGTTACCAATCGAAGCTCAAAATATGTCAATAACGTAGTATTTCCCTCCCTCCTCTTTAAGAATGAAGTGCAAAATACAAACTTAATTAGTTTTGAGATCCTCAGTGTGTAGGAGAGAAGTTCCTCCTACATTTTGGCATATTAAATTATGCCAAAAATGATGCTAGTTTCATTTTTTTCTCCTTGTGGTTATGATGAGAAATTTAATATAGCATTCTTAGAAATAAGATGACAGAGGGTATTAAATATGTTAAATATCCACTGTCATCTTATTTCCTAATAGGAGTATAAACCTACGGAGGTCAAGGTCTTTTTACTGTAATATCTCACTGCACAACAGTAAGCACACAAATACATATTTGTATGTGTTTCTTCCAGTTTTTAAAATTTTTCTGCATAGGATAGAATCATCAATCTTGGCCAAGTGTGGTGACTCATGCCTGTAATCCTAGCACTTTGGGAAGCAGAGACAAGAGGATTGCCTGAGCCCAGGGATTCGAGACCAATCTGGCAACTTGGTGAGATCTTGTCTCTACAATAAATTGAAAAAATTAGCCAAGTGTGGTGGCATGTGCCTAGAGTTTCTGCTACTTGGATGGGGCAGAAGAATCACAGTTTGAGTAGCCATGACTGTGTCACAGCACTGCAGCCTGGGCGACAGAATGAGACTAACTTAAAAAAAAAAGGAATTACCAATCTTAAGGGAAACATATTGAACAGATATCAAGTTTCTGTGAACTTAAATAACAAATGTTATTATTTCTTCTGTCAGTAAAAAAAAGATGAGCCATAGTAGTAGTAATACAAGCCTGGAAATGAAGTAAGGCTGACTGACATTCTTAGATTTATCGCCTATGTCCTCCTACTACTTTTCTTAACTTCAGACTACTTACTCCTTGCTCCTATAAAATCACAGCAATTGTGATATGTTGACTGGATGTGTAGACTAGTTTCCACCTGAATTTATTTCTGGGTACTGAACACTTATCAAATGTCATGTACACTGCATAGGCAATTATACATGTTATACAAGTGTTTTGTCTTAGACTGTGTTTGTCTTCATTTTCTTTTCTTTTTTTGAGTCAGAGTCTCACTCTGTTGTCTAGACTAAAGTGCACTGGCATGCTCATGGCCACCCCAGTGTCGACCCACTGGGCTCACGCAATCCTTCTGCCTCAGCCTTCTGAGTAGCTGGAACTACAGGCACACACTACTATGCCTGGCTAATTTTTTTGGTACATTGTAGAGAGGAGGTCTCACCAAGTTGCCCAGGCTGGTCTCAAACCCTTGGGCTCAGGCAAACCTCTCACCTTGGCCTCCCAAAGTCCTGGGTTTGCAGGCTTGAGCCACCATGCCTGACCCTTTTCATTTTCTTTTTTTTTGGTTTTTTTTTTTTTTTGAGTTGGAGTCTCACTCTGTCACCCAGACTGGAG
>NW_007253382.1:169353-170693 GCF_000164805.1 Carlito syrichta
ACTGGAGTGCAGTGGCCGCTCCCGGCCACCGCAGCCTCGACCTGCTGGGCCCCAGCGATCCTTCCGCCTCAACCTTCCGAGTAGCTGGAATTACAGGCATGCGCTACCACGCCCAGCTGATTTTTTGATTTATTGTAGAGATAAGGTCTCGCTGCCCAGGTGGGTCTCGAACTCACGGGCTCAGGCAATCCACTCACCTCAGCCTCCCAAAGGCGCGGGTTTTCATTTTCTTATTAGCAGAATTTTTATTTAATGAAATCCAATTTAATCAGTTTTTTTTTCTTTTTTGATGATTCGTGCTTTTTGTGTTCTCTTTAAGAAATCTTGGCCGGGCTTGGTGGCTCAGCCTGAAATCCAGCACTTTGGGAGGCTGAGGCAAGGGTATTGCCTGAGCTTGTGGGTTCAAGACCAGCCTGGGCAACTTGGCGAGACCTCATCTCACAATAAATCAAAAAATTATCCAGACGTGGTAGTTCACGCCTGTAGTTCCAGCTACTTGGAAGGCTGAGGCAGAAGGATCGCCGGAGCCCAGCAGGTCAACACTGGGGTGGCTGTGAGCATGCCACTGTGCTCCAGCCTGGTTGACAGAATGAGACTCTGACTCAAAAAAAAAGAAATCTTGACTTAATCCAAGATCACAAAGATTTTCCTCTATTTTTTTTTTAAAGATATTTATAATTTTAGGTTTTATTTTAGGTCAGTGATTTTTTAAAAATTTTTGGATATGATACAAAACTGAAAATATTCTCCATTGTTCACTGAACTACCTTGGCACCATTATTGAATTTTTGATGAAATGGGTAATTTTCTAGGAAAATATAATTTGCCAAAATAACTCAAGAAATTAAAATCCTCAGCTGGGCATAGTGGCTCAATGCCTGTAATCACAGCACTTTGGGAGGTAGAGGTAAGAGGACTGCCTGAGCCCAGGGGCTTGAGACAAGCCTGGGCAACTTGGCAAGAGCTCATCTCTACAAAAAATTTTTTAAAAATTAGCTGGGTATGGTAGCGAGTGCCTGTAGTTCCACCTACTTAGAAGGCTGAGGCAGAAGGATCACCTGAGCACAGCAGGTTGAGGTTGTGGTGGCCATGAGTGTGCCACTGCACTCCAGCCTGGGCGACAGTGAGACTCAAAATAAATAAATAAACTCTAAATAAATAAATAAATACATAAATAAAAATCTCATGTAGACTAATGTTAAAATGTTCTAGGCCCAGTGGGCTTTATCGCTAATTTTCATATTGATGTATATCATTATAATAGTCCCTCTTTATCTACAGGGGATACTTTTTTTTTTTTGAGTTGGAGTCTCACTCTGTCGCCCAGACTGGAGTGCAGT
>NW_007253382.1:170720-178659 GCF_000164805.1 Carlito syrichta
GGGATTACAGGCTGAGCCACCGAGCCCAGCTAGGGGATACTTTTTAAGACCCCCAGTAGATGCCTGGTATCAGATAGTACCAAACCCTACAAACGCTATATTTTTACCTATATATACATATGTTTGATAAAGTGTGGTTTATAAATTAGGCACTGTAAAGGTTTTACAACAATAACTAATAATAAAATAAGAGCAAATAAGTAAAATAAGGGTTTTCCAAACACAAGCACTATGATACCACCAGTCAATCTTACCACTGAGATGGCTGCTGAGTGACTAACATGCAGAGAGTGTGTACAGTGTGGATACACTGGATAAAGGGATGATTCACATTCTGGGCAGGACGGAGTGGGACAGTATAAGATTGCAACATGCTACTCAGAATGGCGCACAATTTAAAATTTATGAATTATTTCTAAAAATTTTCATTTCATATCTTTGGACTGTGGTTGACCACAGGTAACTGAAACTGAGAAAGCGAAACTGGTTAAGAGGGACAGCTGTATAATGCTATATCAATTACAGTTGAGCAGATAAAAAGTATAACTGTTTATAAAGTTACCAAAATCTTGATAACTAAAAACCAACAAAGGTAGTATAAAAATAAATTTATCCTATTCCACTTAATACAGCTATAGAAAGTCTATGTGAAATACTTGCAGATTAAATCCAACAAATCATTGTTACATATTTTTCTGGCCAGGTACCGTGGCTCATGCCTGTAATCCCAGCACTTTGGGAGACTGAGGTGGGAGGATTGCCCAAGAGTTTGAGACCAGCCTGGGCTACATAACTAGATGCTGTCTCTTGAAGAGAAAAATTAATCATAATAAAATAAAATATTTTTCTGATTACAAAACAAATTTATTTGATAAAAATTAGAAAATATGGCATAAAGGAGAAAATTTTCAATCATACTTGTTCTTTCTACTTAGTGGTAACTACTAATAAATAGTGTTTTGATATATTGACTTTCATGAATTTTTTCTCAAGTGGTTATCTATATACAATAGTTTTATATTTAAAAAAAATATATATATATATATATATATGTGTGTGTGTATTTTTTTTTTTGAGTTAGAGTCTCACTCTGTCGCCCAGGCTGGAGTGCAGTGGCATGCTCATGGCCATCCCAGCATCGATCTGCTGGGCTCTGGTGATCCTTCCACCTCGGCCTTTCAAGTAGCTGGAACTACAGGCGCGTGCTGCCGCACCCTGCTATTTTTTAATTTATTGTAAAGGCGAGGTCTCACCAAGTTGCCTGGGCTGGTCTCAAACTCCTGGGCTCAGGCAATCCACTCTCCTTGGCCTCCCAAAGTGCTGGGATTACAGACTATGCCACCAAGCCCAGCCTGTATATTTTTAACATACTGATTTATAACTGCCTTTTTTTCCATTTAATATGTCAGATTTATAAATGTATTGAAATAATGTGACCAAGAAGATTTTTTTGCAGTATCTAAGGATATTAAGGAGTCTGTAAACAATGACACACTATTACATTGATAGCTCAAAAAACTAAGAGGAAAATGATATGCTTATCTTTGTAGATGACAACATTTTTTGACAATATTTAACTATTCCATTTAAAAAAGCTTAATTATCTCAGGAATAAAATAATTTATTTTTATTCCTTTTTCTTTCTCTTCTTTTTTTTTTGTTGCAACATATCTTGTTATATTACCCAGGTTGGTCTCGAACTCCTGGCCTCAAGCAATTCTCCTGCCTTGGACTCCTACGATGCTAAGATCCACAAGTGCAAGCCGCTGTGCCCAGCCCAATATTTTTATTCTTAAATATATAATAATGACACCTACCTTTCCACCAAATTGATTTAAAATTGATAACACTAAGACACATTTTATAAAGTAAAACTTGTTAAGGTCACTGTCCATACATACCATGAATATTGTGTATATCCTTCTGATTCCTTTTTTCTATTACAACATTGCCTACATACTTTAATATGATCAAGAAGAGTTCTCTGAAACCAACAGATACCACCACATTTATCAGTGAAATAATGTTGCCCTTATTTCACATTATTTTGGGAGTCCTAGATAGTGCAGTAAAACAAACACTAATTCGAGGTATATTTCTAATAATGAACAAAATAACTGTGTATTTGTTGATAGAAACTGTTGTCTCTTCAAAAAATATTTCAAGAGCATCAACTGTAACAAAATTCAGTAAAATGGCTGGCTAAATACAATATAAATGTGCAAAAATTAATTTTTAATATACAAATATAGTAAGTTGTCTATAGAAAAACTAAAGGGGTTAAAATGTATTTACAAAACAACCAAAATTATAAAATACATAGGGTGATCTCAACAAGAAGTACATAACTTATATGGTAAAACTAGAAATTCACTGTAGGTAAGTAGGTGCATTAAGTCAAGTAATGGTAAGAATTGGAAAAATTATTAGTGTCATTTATTCCTAAATTTATTATATAGGTTTAGTTCAACTTTAAAAATTGACGAGAAATTATATTTCCTTCTGATATTTGACAAAGTGATTATAAAATATAGCTTAGAAAAAAATTAGTTAACAAACTACCCCTTTTTAATTGGTTTATTATGCCAGTTTGGTCATGCTAAGTTTTGTAAGGTCTTGGGTGTCTTTTTGGACTATATATTTTGTTCTGTTGAAGCATTTGTCAGTTTTTACACCAGTTCTACAAGGTAACAATGTGTTTATTACTGTAGTCAAAAGAATCTCAATGGTTGACTTCTTTTGCCTGCTCTGAGTTCTGTCGAGTTCAAAACGACCTTTCATGATCAGAGCTTTGACTTGACTCAAAGGCAAGATAATTTTTACAAGATTACAATTGGAAACATCAATGACATCTAAAGCACATGGATATGTGTGTGTTCTCACATGTGCGCACGCTCTTTCTCTCTCTCTCTAGTCGTAATTAAGGCTTCCATTTCAATAAGATCATGGTAGTATAATAGACCACCTTGTGAGTGCTGATGGCTTTTAATTGCTCAATGAAAATTTGTGGGGTTTTTTTTAATTCCTCCTCAAAGAAGTGTTTAGCTTTTGGTAGCTAGACTGATATCATATCAGATTGCAGTCTGTAGCTAACATGTTTTTCGTTTGTTTGTTTTGGTCAAGTTCTCACTGTTTTAGGCTGGAGTGCAGTAACACCATCACAGCTCACCTCAGTCTTGACCTCCTGGGCTCTACTATTCTTCCACCTCAGCCTCCCAAGTAGCTAGCTGGAACTACAGTGTGCGCCACCAACTCAGCTAATTTTTTTATTTAATTTTCTGTACAGATGGAGTCTTGCTGTGTTGCCTAGGCTCGTCTTTAACTTCTGAGCTCAAGCAATCCTCCTCCCTTAGCCTCCCAAAGTGCTGGGATTACAAGCATGAGCCACCATGCCTGGCCATATTTTTATTAATACATTTGACTTATTTAAGCATTTTAAAATTTTAGGCTAGCTGGGCTCAGTGGCTCAGCCTGTAATCCCGCGCCTTTGGGAGGCTGAGGTCAGTGGATTGCCTGAGCCCACGGGTTCGAGACCCGCCTGGGCAGGCGAGACCTCATCTCTACAATAAATAAAAAAAAATTAGCCGGGCGTGGTAGCATGCGCCTGTAGTTCCGGCTCCTTGGAAGGCTGAGGCAGAAGGATCGCCGGAGCCCAGCAGGTCGAGGCTGCGGTGGCAGGGAGCAGCCACTGCACTCCAGTCTGGGTGACAGAGTGAGACTCCAACTCAAAACAAACAAACAAACAAAATAAATAAATAAATAAATAAAATAAAATTTTAGGCTGAGCTCATTGGCTCAGCCTGTAATCCCAGCACTTTGGGAGGCCGAAGCGAGTGGATTGCCTGAGACAACTTGGCAAGACCTTGTCTCTACATTAAATCAAAAATTTGCTGGGCGTGGTAGTGCACACCTGTAGTTCCGGCTATTGGAAGGCTGAGGCAGAAAGATCACCAGAGCCCAGCTGGTCGACACTAGAGTGGCCAGCATGAGTATGCCACTGCACTCTAGCCTGGGCAACGGAGTAAGACTCCGACTGATTTAAAAAAATTTATATTTTGGTTTTCCTCTGATACTTCTATAGTTTTTGTTTTTCTTCTTTAATTTCACAACAGTTTAGTTGCTTTTAAAAGATGGGTCTGGCATCTTTATTTTGTTCATTTCGTTATCTCCCCATCGCCTCCGTGTTCCCCAGGGTGGGTCAGTCTTTTCTTCCTTCAGTAATCAAATGGCATGAATAGCAAGAAACCTTAAGAATTATGTTATGAGCCGGGCTCGGTGGCTCAGCCTGTAATCTTGCGCCTTTGGGAGGCTGAGGTGAGTGGATTGCCTGAGCCTGCCGGTTCGAGACCCGCCTGGGCAGCGAGACCTCATCTCTACAGTAAATCAAAAAATCAGCCGGGCATGGTAGCGCATGCCTGTAATTCTGGCTACTCGGAAGGCTGAGGTGGAAGGATCACCGGAGCTCAGCAGGTCGAGGCTGCGTTGGCCGGAAGCAGTCACTGCACTCCAGTCTGGGCGAAAGAGTGAGACTCCAACTCAAAAAAAACAACAAAAAAAGAATTATGTCATGAAAAAAAAGAAAATACTTTTTGGGGAGCAGGTAAAAATGTTATGTCACAGCAAGGCAGAAGGCTCACACTTGTAATTCCAGTGCTTTGGGGGGCAAGCCATGAGGATCACTTAAGGCCCAGAGTTCAAGATCAGCCTGGGCAATATAGCAAGACCCCATCTCTAAACAACAACAAAAAAATTTGATTAGCCAGGTGTGGCTGGCATACACCTGTAGTCCTAACCAGGCGACTAAGATGTTAGGATCACTCCAGCTCAGGAGTTTGAGTTTGCAGTGAGCTGTGATCATACCACTGTGCTCCAGCCTGAGTGACAGATTGAGACCCTGTCTCTAAAAATGCAAATTAAATTAAATAAAAAGACTGATGCTTTAAATAGTACAAGAAAAAAGTGGCACTAAAGAAAGGATATTCTTGCTGGATGCGATGGCTCATGCCTGTAATCCCAGCACTTTGGGAGGCTGGGGAGAGAGAATTTCCTGAGCCCAGGGGTTTGAGACCAGCCTGGGCAAATTGGCGAGACCCTATCTCTACAATAAATCAAAAAAATTAACTGGGCATGGTGGCGTGGTTCCAGCTACTTAGATGGCTGAGGCAGAAGTATCACCTAAGCCCAGCAGGTCGAGGCTGCAGTGGTTGTGAGCATGCCACTGCACTCCAACCTGGGTGACAGAGTGAGACTCTAACTCAAAAAAAAGCAAAAAATGAAACTAAGGCAGAAGGATAGCCCAAGAGATTGAGGCTGTGGTGAGCTTTGATTGTACCACTGCATTCCAACCTGGGCGACAGAGTGAGACTCCAACTCAAAAACAAACAAACAAACAAACAAAAAAACAAAACTGAGGCAGAATGATGACCCAAGAGATTGAGGTTGTGGTGAGCTCTGACTGTACTATTACACTCCAGCCTGGGCGACAGAGTGAGACTTCAACTCAAAAAAACAAAAAACAGCAACAACAACAGAAAAGGAGGAGTATTTGGTAAACAAGGGGAAATAGGAAAAACTTGAAACTTCTTAACGACCTTAGAGATTGTAGATAGATAATACGTGGTCATGAAACATACTTGCACATTGGTAATAATAATGCTCCAAATAGCATAAATTTGGGTAAATGGTTGTGTAAACCTGTGCTTCAGTAATTTGGATTTCTTATGAAACACTGAAACTAGAGAATTTTTGTTATATATTTATGTTTATAGTATAACAGAGTGGAGACTCAGATCCAGATTAGATAAAATTCCTAGCTTTGCCAGTTATTAACTTGGACAAGTTTACTCCTATGTGTCTCAGTTTCCTCATCTATAAAATAGGGATAGTAAGCTGGGTGCAATGGCTCATGCCTGTAATCTTAGTACTTTGGGGCAGAGGTGAGAGTATTGCCTAAGCTCGGGGGTTTGAGACCAGCCTGAACAATATGGTGAGACCTTGTCTCTACAATAAATAAGAAAATTAGCCGGGCATGGTGGTGCACACCTGTGGTTCCAGCTACTTGAAAAACAGGTAGAAGGATCACCTGAGTCCAGCAGGTCAAGGCTTCAGTGGCTGTGAGCGTGCCACTGCACTCCAGCCTGGGGGACAGTAAAACTCTGACTCAAAATAAAAATAAATTAAATTAAATAGGGATAGTAAGTGTTACCTTTCTCATAGACTTATTGTAAGAATTAGACAAGTTAATATATGTAAACTACTTAAAACAGTTTCTGGCATTATAATACATGCTTAATTAGTGTTAGCTATTATTATTCATAGAGAATGGGGAGAAGGAATGCATGAGAAGCTTAATTTAGTTTATTTTTCTGAGTTTTAGCTTTCTTTTCAAATCTTTTGCTAGACTTATTTATTTGTAACACAGTAGATCAATTTGAAATTAATGTCTTGTTATTTCTTAAAATTTATTTTGTTTTATTAATTTATTTATTTTGAGTCAGAGTCTCACTGTGTCACTCAGACTGGAATGCAGAGGCATGATTATGGCTTACCACAGCCCCAGCCTCCCGGGTTCAGGTGATCCTTCTGCCTCAGCTTCTGGGATTATATGAATGCACCACCATGGTAATTAAAAAAAATTTTTGTAGAGCCTGGTGCGGTAACTCACGCTTTTAATCCTAGCACTTTGGGAGGCTAAGGTGAGGGTTGCCTGAGCCCACGGGTTCGAGACCAGCCTGGGTAACATGGCAAGACCTCATCTCTATAATTAAAAAAAAACTGTAGAGATGAGGTCTCATTATGTTTCCAGGCTGGTCCCAAACTCCTGGACTTAAGTGATTCTCCCAAAGTCCTGGGATTATAGGCATGAGCTACCGCACCTGGCTAATATTATCTTATGTATGTTCTAAAGTTCCTCATAGTAGTTTTTACCATTTAATGAAATGATCAGAAACCAGGAAACAGGAATCAAAAAGAGAAGAAACAGAAACTAGAAATCAGCTTTGAGTGATTAAAAATTGATAGTATCCAACAACAAGCAGGCAGAGAACCAAATAAAAAGCATAATCCCACTGGCTCGGTGGCTCAGCCTGTAATCCCGCGCCTTTGGGAGGCTGAGGTGAGTGGATTACCTGAGCCCGCGGGTTCGAGACCCGCCTGGGCAGCGAGACCTCATCTCTACAATAAATCAAAAAATCAGCCGGGCGTGGTAGCGCATACATGTAATTCCGGCTACTCGGAAGGCTGAGGAGGAAGGATTGCCAGAGCCCAGCAGGCGAGGCTGCGGTGGCCGGGAGCGGCCACTGCACTCCAGTTTGGGTGACAGAGTGAGACTCCAACTCAAAAAAAAAAAAAAAAAAGCATGATCCCATTCACAATAGCCACCCAAAAAAATGAAATACCAGTTCTGGAAGCAAAGCCTCAATTTCTCAACCAACTCATCTTTGACAAAGCCTGCAACAGCAACCACTGTGGAGAGAAGAACCTATTCAGTAAATGGTACTGGGAAAACTGGCTGATCACATGCAGAAGATTGAAAGAGGACCCCTACCTACACAAAAATTAACCATACACAAAAATTAACGCTAAATGGATCAAAGACCTAAATGTAAAACCTCAAACTATAAGAATTTTAGAAAATGCAGGAGACACCCTTATGGAAATTGGAACTGGCAACCAATTCCTGATCAAAACCCCAAGTGCCCTTACCATAAGAGATAAGATAAACAAGTGGAGCTGGGCTCGGTGGCTCAGCCTGTAATCCCATGCCTTTAGGAGGCTGAGGTGAGTGGATTGCCTGAGCCTGCGAGTTCGAGACCCGCCTGGGCAGGCAAGACCTTATCTCCACAATAAATCAAAAAATTAGCTGGGCTTGGTAGCTCGTGCCTATAGTTGAGGCGGAAGGATCGCCGGAGCCCAGCAGGTCGAGGCTGCAGTGGCCGGG